>NW_014027996.1:0-722 GCF_001186125.1 Sphaeroforma arctica JP610
CATTTATTTACATTATACACTATGTAGTATACACATTAACCTAGTAGAGCCTTAAACTCATCTTTTGCCTTTTAGAGTGCTTTGGTAAACATTTTTTCTAGCTCTTCATCATCATCAACTTCTAGTATAGCTTTCTTGAGTTCCAGTATTTCTTTTGAAAGTGTAACTATGTCTCGCACGTTGACGCTATCAATGAACATCTGTACCCCCTTGAAAAATATTTCGTTCATAGCTTCGTCGCTTTCCTTTGAACACGCCAATTCTTTCATGGCCTGTTCTTTGGCGCTGCGTGTACGTCCGGTTGATGTTGTGGACACACCGGAGTCGGCGCAATCAGAAACTTCTGTGTCTTTCCATTCAATCGCACTAGACATCCCAGTAGTTAGTGGGCCTCCTGCAACAGCACAGAGTGCTTCTAAAGCACCCTCCCCACGTGGCAATATGTACGTGTAAAACGTCAGTGCACAAATCGTACCATTAAAGAAGTCCATAAATGTGGGCACATGATGGCCAGATTTCTTTTTATTTGTTTGCACAATCGCAAAGCTAGATTTTGCATCTTTCTACCAAGAGATTGGTCTGTTTCTCACCTCTGTCTTGCAAATAATGTCTCCAAACATCTTTCGGGCCTGTGTTGTAAATGTCATATCCATAGGATCGACTCGTCCTATTCGCTCAACCATGCTCTTCTGGGTAGCATTAAGGACATCTGTAGAACTTGG
>NW_014027995.1:0-722 GCF_001186125.1 Sphaeroforma arctica JP610
GACCGGAGGCCGTATTTCTACAGCTCTTAGGCTATCACATATCTGGGGAAGGTATTAAAATCGACCCCGGTAAGGTAGAACACCTGTTAGATTGGCGAACACCAACTACAGGAAGAGATGTTAACAGCATGTGTGGGTTTGTAAACTTCTTTTCAGATGGAGTACCACATTTAGCTGACTACCTTAAACCTTTTGGACACTTAAGATGTCGTAAAGGCAAACTAGGAGACTCGTGGACTAAAGAGTGTGATGACGCATTTAAAGCGCTCAAACACGCAGTCCAACAAGCCCCAGTTGTACAAGGGCCAGTCGATGGCGTGCCGTTTGAAATAGCAACGGACGCATCAGACTTAGCCCTAGGAGGAGTATTATATCAGGTTATAGATAACAAACCTAGATATATACAATTCTTTAGTCGAGCAATGAATGCTTCACAGTTGAATTATCCAACTGGTGAACAAAAGCTATTAGCCATAGTGGCAGCTCTAACACACTTCCGAGATTACTTATACGGAACAGCATTTACGCTGATGTGTGATCAGAAATCTCTTCAATATAGGAAAGAAATGAAACTCGACTCGCAATTACTGAGTCGCTGGCATGATACAGTATCAAAGTTTCATTTTGATATAAAACATCTGCCAGGTATACATAACCATTTACCGGCTATGTTATCACGCTTCGTACCGGACTTTAATAAATCCGTACGTGAGTTACAAGCC
>NW_014027994.1:0-722 GCF_001186125.1 Sphaeroforma arctica JP610
TATTAATAGATATATATATATATATATATATATATATATATATATATAAAATTCATATTGATATACACAAACAGTAATACGTGTGGTGGGACAGGCATAGTGACTCACCAGTTTCTATTCTAAAAAGAGATCAAGTCATAGTTTGCATATCGGTAGCTACTGCACCATACCAATCAATGCGTTTATGTAGACGTACAAACACACCACTACAAGGCGTGCAAAGTGCGCACGCTTCTCTGTCTCACTTTCTCGATCTGTTAATACAACAGCCGTGAGATGTGAGATATATCTCATACGCTTGACTGTGGAACGCACGTACCTTAAGCAACAGAACTTTCGTCGGCGGCTGAGTGGAGTACGGTGCGTGGTTGTTGATGAGTTCTAAAGCCACGATGCCCACACTGTAAATATCTGCTTTCTGATCGTAACCATAGAGATCCTGCAAATGTGGGCAAATCAGGAGAATATTTAGATTGGGGACAGAGACTATATTGGGATTAGACCATTTTTTAGTGGTGCTGAAGAATCCCGATTATAGGGTTGTGGAGTTGATATGATAATAGGATTTGCATTTGACGGATACAAGCTTTTAAAACACTGAGTGATAGATGGAGCTCCATTGAAATACCCATAATAAATATCAGGGAGAAACTGTTGACAGAAATATAACCCTATATTATAATAGTATTACCAATAAAATACCAGTGGTAGAAATATTTTAT
>NW_014027993.1:0-722 GCF_001186125.1 Sphaeroforma arctica JP610
TTATATGTCCTATGTATGACTATGACCGTATGTCCTATGTATACCTATAACTACATGTCCTTTGTATGACTATGACTATATGTCCTATATAGAAATATGACCGTATGTCTTAAGTATGACTAAGACTATAAGTCCTTTGTGTGACTATGACCGAATGTCCTATGTATGACTATGAATATATGTCCAATGTATGACTATGATCGTATGTCCTTTGTATGACTGTGATAATATGTCCTATGTATGACTATGACCGCATTCCTATGTATGACTATGACTATATGTCCTTTGTATGACTATGACCGTATGATCGTATGTCCTATGTATGACTATGACTATATGTCCTTTGTATGACTATGACCGTATGTCCTTCGTATGACTATGACCATATGTCCTATGTATGACTATGACTATATGTCCTTTGTTTGACTATGACCGTATGTCCTATGTATGACTACGACTATATATCCTAAGTATGACTATGAACAATTGTCCTGTGTATGACTATTACTATAAGTCCTTTGTATGAATATGACCGTATGTCCTTTGTATGACTATGACTATATGTCCTTTGTATGTCTATGACTATATGTCCTACATATAACTATGACCGTATGTCCTATATATGACTATGACTATATGTCCCTTGTATGACTATGACCGTATGTCCTATGTATGACTTATGACTATATGCCCAATGTATGACTATGATCGTATGTCCTTTG
>NW_014027992.1:0-722 GCF_001186125.1 Sphaeroforma arctica JP610
ATAGTACATATGGGTGCGTTTCTGACTTATTGAAGATCTTTTCTGGACATAATATATATATATATATATATATGTTCAGTAAAGTTTTAGTTGCCTTGTTTTAGTTGCAAATTTATGTTCAATTCTTCATGGTATCCGAATGGACTTTGTATTCTTTTGAATGAATAATTATATGGTTATATGACTACTTTTATACAGTTGTATATTTGGGCTCGATCATTTATATAAATACGGATCTGCCTACATGCAAATTTGTTCAATACATTTATGGTGTTATGTGTCTTATTCTTCTCAAATGGAGCGAGACTTTATTTGTCGTTCTCGACCTACAATAGATTTTAGGGTGCAAGTATTGTATTCTTACTCGTATCTGACATCAGACCTTATATTCACCAACAGGAGGGACACTGTCACGCAAGTTGCGGCGATGAAAGCTGGCGCTGTTTCAATGAAACAGGAATTCAAGAAAATGGATGTCGCAAATATCGAAGTACGCTAATATCAGGCTCTTTTATTTCGTCATCACCGTCACCCGTGCCCAAATTGAGTGGTCACTTGTTTCGTGCAGATCTTGTGCCCATTTGTGCCTGCTGTTGTATATTCTGTTCTTGTGCTTAAGGTGCATGCATGCCCGGTATGGCCGTGCATTTTTGCTTGGTCGTATAGTTGGCCGAATATGCTACAAAAATTACTCGTATGAGTGCGCGGTATATTATTTATTT
>NW_014027991.1:0-722 GCF_001186125.1 Sphaeroforma arctica JP610
GTTGTTGTGTGGATGTCTGCTCAACTACTGCCACAGTCACCCCCACAGCCCTTAGACCCGTCTGTCACCCATGCACATGTCTGACTGATCTGTTGTTGTGTGTATATCCATTCAACTGCTGCCACAGTCAACCCCACAGCCCTTAGACCCGTCTGTCATCCATGCACATGTCTTACTGAGCTGTTGTTGTGTGTATATCCAATCAACTGCTGCCACAGTCACCCCCACAGCCCTTAGACCCGTCTGTCACCCATGCACATGTCTGACTGATCTGTTGTTGTGTGTATATCCATTCAACTGCTGCCACAGTCACCCCCACATCCCTTAGACCCGTCTGTCACCCATGCACATATCTGACTGATCTGTTATTGTATGTATATATATTTGACTGCTACCACAGTGACCCCCACAGCCCGTAGACCCGTCTGTCACCCATGCACATGTCTGACTGATCTGTTGTTGTGTGTATATCCATTCGACTGCTGGCACAGTCACTCCCACAGCCCTTAGACCAGTCTGTCACCCATGCACATGTCTGACTAGCTGTTGTTGTGTGTATAACCATTCAACTGCTGCCACAGTAACCGCCACAGCCCTTAGACCCGTCTGTCACCCATGCACATATCTGACTGATCTGTTATTGTGTGTATATATATTTGACTGCTACCACAGTCACCCCCACAGCCCTTAGACCGCTGTCACCCATGCACATGTCTGACTGA
>NW_014027990.1:0-722 GCF_001186125.1 Sphaeroforma arctica JP610
ATGGCAGAAGCGGTTCAACATATTGTCACTGTAGGGCTCTATGGATAAGTGTGCATATGCTTATTACCCGCATTTGACTGTAATTGATATACGCAATGTGTTTATGTGTAGCGAGTAATACTATCATTGCGTGTATACAGGTGTATTAGTCATGCGTATGTCCCAGTACTGGATGTGTGCGCACTTGGTATATACAGTACAGCGACTATAGTTTATAAAACAAAGTTTATGATTTGTAGACGCACGCCACCACGTGTGCACCATGCAAACATCTGCAGAGACCATGACATAACTGCAGTGACAATGACATATATATATATAAATATTAATGTTATATATATATATATATAAACACAAACATACACCCACACACACCCACACACACACATACACACATATATATATATATTATACAAATACACGCATACATACACACACTTTGTTGCACGCCCTCATACTCAACATATCTGAATATTTTCGGTATCGCACACAACACTAAGTGCTCCGCGTACGTATCGTAAAGGGCAGAGATCAAAAGAACATTCTTCAACTGCAGTGATTCATGAACTCAGACACAAATCCCTGCACACACACACACCTAAAAATGGGACGTACCACCAATATATATATATATATACACCTACATATGTAATACACCTATACATATAGACACACACCTACAAATATATATGTAATGTACCTACTTATGTCAGACACCTATA
>NW_014027989.1:0-722 GCF_001186125.1 Sphaeroforma arctica JP610
TTTGCCACCTACTTCCTACGTGACTAAACTTTCTGATCTGCTTACCAACAGTGCAGAAAATTGTTCAAACTTACCTACTAATGAAGAACAGCCTGTGGCTATTACCTTACCAAATAATAAACGTAAGGCGCCTACATCGGAAATGGTTACTCGACCAAATACTAAACGACATAGAGTACAACATGAGTCTTGAACTCGTACATATAGGCACATACTTACTCGATAGGTCATGACCGAAACCGTTTTACTTTGGTTTTCGCTTTACAAACTAGATCGTATCTTAACGTACGTTCGTAGTTTTAAAAGCTACTGGGGGCTATGTAGAAATACGGCCTCCGGTCAGTCTATAATATCAAGATCAATTGAGATAATACATTGGTTTTTATTTGTATTTTAAATAATTTAATACAAGCTCTTTTTCCAATATTTCCAAAGTGTTCTAAATTCACTTTGATGGCTCCAATAGCCTGAGTATTTGGTATGACTCATCTACTTGTACCTATTTGAGACATTAATAGATGTAGGATATTATAAACTAAATTTTATAATCTCCGAACTACTACTTATAGATTTTGGTCCTCCCGCCAATCTCCAAAATCCAATAAGTCTTTTTCTTTTTTTAACTTTTCTTCAGATGGAACTTTATTTATATCAGCTAATGTATTAACGTGACTTACGTTATTATGTCTATCTACAAATTAGGCATGTGGTCATGAACACTT
>NW_014027988.1:0-722 GCF_001186125.1 Sphaeroforma arctica JP610
CAAAAAAACTTTACTATGCTGCATGTCTCGTGGAATATGGTTTCATACGGCGCAACAAAAGCATCGCATCAGCACAAACATGGAGAAGAAGCGCAACAGAGTGTTCTATTAACAAATGGTCAACAAAAAAATACAGCGCCTACCCCACAGCTGCTACAAGCTGCCCAAAAACTGGCACACAACTGACAGTAGGGACAGATAATGGACCGTATATACACGACGTTAGATGGGAAAGGAGAGAATACAGAAAGAATATTTATCTCTGCATCTACTCTATCACCGAAATAGTCGAATTGATATAGTCATGCATTCCTTTTGGCTACAAGTGTATAGCGTAGTGATATTCAATATAAGTACGTACCAAGATATCATGGAATGTATTTTATTGAATGATCCATCCACTTGAAAAATGTCTACAATATAATCCTTGTAGCGAGCTTTGTTGCCCTTATCAAATTTTACAACCACAGTCACCACCTGAAAGAATCCTGGTGCGCGTTGTGTATTTCTTTGCTATTCCAAATTCTCCAACATTGAGTTATCCTTTCACCAGATGACCCACAGCACAATAGTCATATTTGAATACACACAAATATATATATACATATATATAAATATTAATATATATATATATACTATATATACATACACACACACATATATATACATATATATATATATATATATATATATATTGAGTGGGTATATATACATATATTATA
>NW_014027987.1:0-722 GCF_001186125.1 Sphaeroforma arctica JP610
TGTATGTATACGTGCACAAGTTTCAGTTTGTTTTGTATTACTTTTGTATGTTAAATAAAAAACACGCAAGTTTTAAGACTGGCGCGGTATTTCTATCGCACACCACGACCACTTTCACTGGTCAGTGTAACCGCCGCCTAATTCAACACTGATGCCGCACTTATTCCTCGCTAATTCTAGACTATTTTCACACCAATCCCGCACTAATTAAACACTAATTTTAGACCAATTTCTCACTATTCCATTCCCTCTACTACCCTAGGTGGAGCACACCCAGGCGATCAAACTGGCACGCGCGCTTCTCACTCACATCCCGGCCACTCTCCCCTTATCGCTGGTCAGTGTCGTCACAGCCTGTGCCAATCAGCTTAACGAGCCCATGTCCGGCGTGTGCGTGGAAACGCTCTGTGAGATCGCCATACACGACCCCAAGACCGTGGCCTTGGCCGGAGGCTATGCGAGTGTAGTCAGGGCGGTGTTGTACGGAGACGCTGGGGATGATAGTGTGATTGCAAGCGTGTTCCATGTGCTGCTGTACTTGTACAATCTTCCGTGCACGCGCAGATATCTGACGGACGAGTTGGAGCTGTGTCTTGCGGCGTTTACGGATACAGGCTATTATATGACCCTGCCCAATGTAGCTAAACTCAAGCGGCATGAGAAAAGCAAGACGGAGGAACCTATCGGTATGTACTAAGATAGCTACAGAGGTATGATATTTA
>NW_014027986.1:0-722 GCF_001186125.1 Sphaeroforma arctica JP610
TTGATATATATATATATAAGTGTGTGTGTGTTTCTTGTGTGTATATATGTATTTATATACCTATCCATTTATATGTTGATAGATAGATAACTGTAGGATGATGATTAACTTGGTATTCACACTTTTTTTTGTACACTTTCAATTCCCAGGGTCAGGAAAAGATGAGTAAGAAGAAACTGAAGAAACTTAATCGGCTAACGGTGGCCGAGTTAAAACAATTGGTACAGCGACCCGATTTGGTAGAAGTTTGGGATGTGACATCCATCGATCCCAAATTACTGATCCAGCTTAAAAGCTACAGAAATACTGTACCAGTCCCCGTGCACTGGTGTCAGAAACGGAAGTATCTGCAAAACAAACGCGGAATTGAGAAAGTATGTACCAAAATAATTCATGCTGTGTGAATCACATGTATGCATATAGGGGTGGATCTGTGGAAGGCGTTTTGTTTGACTAGACTAAAATGTCTATTCCTAGTTGAGTACCAGCGAGGAGATATATCTGCTACGCATATTCCTTATTCAAAAATAATATGGATGATAAGTTGATCTGTTCATACGAATAACGTACTAACTGTATATAAGCAAAACAGTTATATGTACGTGTAATATATATATATATATATATGTATACACACACACACACACACACACACACACACACACACACACACACACATATATATATATATATATATATTATTATATACACACACACACACA
>NW_014027985.1:0-722 GCF_001186125.1 Sphaeroforma arctica JP610
GGGGAGGGTATATGTAACAACAAATTAATTAAAGTCATATATAGCTTTTTGGCCAGGCCATCAGAGGATAACTAATACTATCTATCTCATTGCATAACTAACGTGAGTGTCGTTAAATGATAGCCATTGTACCTATCTCATTGTATAGCTTATATGTATGATTACTATCTTCAAGCGTAGCCCAAGCCTCACCGGAGTGCATAACACAAGCACTCAAATAAGAACTATGGTGATATCACACAACATACAACACCAACCATATCACATTTAAATATATATTAGTAACACACACACACACACCTTACTCATAGAACATACCATACTAGGACGCACACTAGTACACGCACACACCTATATCATATAACACACCACACTAAAACACACAAGTAACACACACGCCTACATAATATAACACACCACACTAAGACACACACTAGTAACACGCACACACGTCTATATCATATAGCACACCACACTAAAACACACACTAGTAACACACACACACACACCTCCATGTCGGCAAAGGTGTTCTCCTTATCATCGTCTTCGAGGACTCCATACACATCAAACAGCTTCGACCGCCTGCCTTTAATATAGAACAGATGCCACGCACGCCAAATGGCGTTGTCCAACCGTTTTCTCTGTTCTTTGCTGAGAATGGCATGGTTTTTCTTGCCAAAACGCTTCCATTTTGGATCGCCCTGCCGAAAATAAAATAAAAA
>NW_014027984.1:0-722 GCF_001186125.1 Sphaeroforma arctica JP610
GTGTATGTGTGTGTGTGTGTGTATGTGTGTGCGTGTGTGTGTGTGTGTGTGCGTGTGTGTGTATGTATGTGTTTGTAACGGTATATATATATGTGTGTGGGTGTATTTCGAACATATACACAGGTAGTAGACATGCGCATACGGCTGAGAGACCAAAAAGGATATTTATTTGATAGATAGCCAGCGAACGGGGACCAAGAGAGCAAACCTGGGCTCACATACAGCATAATACCTGGCAACTCCAAATACATGATGCAAATTCAGTAGTATGTTGGCCTTACACACACACAGTTGTTTGCCAGTATGAAAACGTAAACGGCACGCTTTGTACGGATGGGTGTGTATGTGAAGGAGTCTAGCACATACTTGTGTTCAGATCCTTCCATTCCGACAGTGACAGCACATAGATGGCTGCCAGCAGGAGGTACCCCAGTGCTATGATGCTGAACCGCGAGAGCCCGGCTGAGTACACGTGTGCACACGGGCAGGTTATAAATAGAATGAGCGAGATATAAATAGAAGAAATATCCAGAGCAAAAAAAATTCACATATACGGAGCATGAGTAAGACATATTCGGAATCTGAGTTTAAAGAGACAACCGTTCAGCTCCGTCGTGTGCCATCGGACGATAGACTGCTATGAGTCATCACTTGTTAAATATATATACACTATTGCCTACACCTACCCTTGCTTGCACGGGCATAGATAGACTGTGATGAGA
>NW_014027983.1:0-722 GCF_001186125.1 Sphaeroforma arctica JP610
TTCAACATAATTTGTATATATATGTATATATATATGAAAATATACAAATATATATATATATATATGTATTTATACATATGTATATATATACATATATATATGTTTTAGATATATATATATATATATATATATATATATATATAAAATATAAAATATATATATTGTCGATGGAAAGAAAAATAGAGTTATATTCAGATACAATACAAGCGTACCACCATAGCTTAATGAAAGTATAAAAGCTTCCTACGCTACAGATGTACTCAGGAGCTGAGTGATGTCAAATTTCTAGCGTAATCAACATACCCTCGGATTTTTTTGAAAGCGATTTCATCAGGAGTCGCGGTTTCACTTCCTACAAGCCTCGAGGACTCCCATTTGTTGGCATGCTGAGGAGGCGGTACTGGTGCAATCTACAAGCATGCAAAGAGGCATTAGTCAAACATCTTGAGAATAACATTGGCCCATCACCAAGGGCATAATACTGAGGTTATATATATATATATATAATGTGTGTGAGTGTGTGTCTAAAATATAGATACATGTATCAATATATACATATATATATATATATAATATAACATACAATAAAATAACAATAAAAAATTAAATAAATATATATATATATATATATGTGTGTGTTTGTGTGTGTGTGTGTGTGTGTATATATATATACTTACATTTATTTACATATTGTATATATTCATTTTATATATATTTGTATC
>NW_014027982.1:0-722 GCF_001186125.1 Sphaeroforma arctica JP610
ATTCATATATTCATCCTTAGTGCTTATTCATTTGTTCATATATTCATCCTTAGTGCTTATTCATTTGTTCATCTATTCATCCTTAGCGCTTATTCATTTGTTCATATATCCATCCTTAGTTCTTATTCATTTGTTCATCTATTCATCCTTAGTGCTTTTTCATTTGTTCATATATCCATATCCTTAGTACTTATTCATTTGTTCATATATTCATCCTTAGTGCTTATTCATTTGTTCATGTATTCATCCTTAGTGCTTATTCATTTATTCATATATTCATCCTTAGTGCTTATTCATTTATTCATATATTCATCCTTAGTGCTTATTCATTTGTTCATATATTAATCCTTAGTGCTTATTCATTTGTTCATCCTTAGTGCTTATTCATTTGTTCATCTATTCATCCTTAGTGCTTATTCATTAGTTCATATATTCATCCTTAGCGCTTATTCATTTGTTCATATATCCATCCTTAGTTCTTATTCATTTGTTCATATATTCATCCTTAGTGCTTTTTCATTTATTCATATATCCATATCCTTAGTACTTATTCATTTGTTCATATATTCATCCTTAGTGCTTATTCATTTGTTCATATATTCATCCTTAGTGCTTATTCATTTATTCATATATTCATCCTTAGTGCTTATTCATTTGTTCATATATTCATCCTTAGTGCTTATTCATTTGTTCATATATTCATCTTTAGTGCTTATTCATTT
>NW_014027981.1:0-721 GCF_001186125.1 Sphaeroforma arctica JP610
AATCACGCACGACTTGAGAAGAGGCACCTTGTGATGGCCTTCTGCAATGGTGTTGGAGGGATGCGGATAACAGACTCGCGCTTCGGCGGTAGTTCTTTCACAACCTCCAATTTCAGTCGCCGAAGTAGAAAAGGTCTATTTATAGAAGCCAATATAATAGTTCAAGCATTAATAAACACATCTTGCACACCAGTTGAACACTTGTACTTCGATTTGAAAAAAAAGAAAGTGGGCTGTGAGAGTCTTTAATGGGGTTTAAAATGTGAGTCGAATGATCCTTCTATTGTGATCATTTTTACTTCCATCCAAAACAATATAAAGGCCACTTGTACTATGCTGAAATGTAGCTTCTAGCCAGTTGCCATCAGAAGTTTATATCATGAATGGAATTCACGAACCAATACATGCAAAATCGTTTTTATACAATACGATTACATCTATATTCTATCAGCCAGTGTCTGGTAAGGCGACTTATCAAAATTTATATTGCCCAGCTTTGCATGAAATCAAGAGAGCACTGGCATATGGGTCACCAGTAAATACAGGCAAAAATCGACAATCAACACACTGCCTAGGTCTCCATTTGTATGTAAAGAAGTAACATCATACCCACCTTAATACTTTGTGGAGGCGACGGATGATCAGCATAGATTCTTCCTGTGTCAGCTCTGTGAAAGTGGTAAGAAACTAGTTAGCTCGTTAAAGATATACATATATATAT
>NW_014027980.1:0-721 GCF_001186125.1 Sphaeroforma arctica JP610
TGTGTGTGTTGTTTTNTTATATATATATATATATATATATATATATATATATATATATATATATATAGTTATACTTTCTCTCATACGGACGATGTTACATTATTCAGTGTCGAAGTTTTTCTTTTCCGTATCACAGATGTAGGTTTATTGCATATGCATTAATTTTGGACTGCAGCAAGATGAAATCAGACAATAGTCCGTCTTTATTCTGAGTCACGCAATTAATCGCATCTTTTTCACGACCCTCAATCTGTACCACAGGACAAGTAAACCTAGCCCTATATCACCCCACAGGTTTTTACTACGTACACAAAGTGTAATCAACGTCAAGGTCCTCTCTCTACACAGCCTCTTCAGACGGCGAGGGTAACGCCAATCCCGAGGATGCCCCTACCTCTTAGTTCATAATGGACAATAATTGAGTACAATTTCATTTATCTCTCTTACAATACAGATTATGGTGCTCGTCATGTCTGGTAGTTATATGGTATACTCGTACTCAGAGGAAATGTTCACCACTTGCAAGCAGAATCCGTATGTGAGACATGACAATCCCGACAAGCACGGCACGGTGAGTTATACCCACCTGAGCAAGGATCACTTTGTAACAGTATTAAATATGACGTTTATATATATATATATATATATATATGCATGCGTATATTATATATATATATATGTGTGTGTGTGTGTGTGTATGTGTGTTTCTATATATATATAT
>NW_014027979.1:0-721 GCF_001186125.1 Sphaeroforma arctica JP610
TATATATATGAAGAAATAAATAAATATATATATATATATATAATATATCGTACGGGATCGACTTGAGCAGTGAAACATGAACGTAGTGATTTGAAATACTGGGCTCTGAATAGACAAGATATGTGCACATAATCCGAATTTATCAATCCCATTCGAATCAATCTCATGGAACATACCCCAAGCGGAGTCCGATCATGATGGTGCTCTGCCTTGTACTAGAGAGTTATGCGGTACGACTTTAAAACTCGTGTGCATGTATTTACTTTTTTAAATTTATTTACAGCGAGACTAAAAATATGGAATACAAGATTTGAAAAGGGGTTGATTTTGTTTTCGTTTTTTATTTTTATAAATTTTGAAAATACATATTTTTTTCGAATTCGATTTTGAACAACAACAAGATTGTCAAGTTTTTGCTGTTTATAAATATTTATTCTTTGTCTGAACTCAGATGAGAACACATTTTAGCCTTCATTTAAGACCAATAGAACACAGCAGAGAAGTTATAAACATGCTTTCGTTCATTATCATAAAACACGTTTATTCCAATACAAAGCACATTATTTTCTAAATATTACAAGAGGGCTCTGCAAAACAAATAATATAAAATATCGCATTCGACATACCAGCAACCATGTACACACGTGTTGATGTATTTACGCACGTACACACACACACACGTGTACACACACACACACACACACACACACACACACACGCT
>NW_014027977.1:0-721 GCF_001186125.1 Sphaeroforma arctica JP610
ATTTCTTCGTGAGCTCCCAATTGCTAATTGTGACATTGGGCTTACACAGTTGGCACTGGCGTGTATGAAGATCATGAAGTACATGGATCCCCTGATAGAACAGCTGCAGGCAGGCATCACCGTTGACCTGTCACAGTTACCACAGCCCTATGAAGAAGTGGCCGATGAGCTTGCTGAGCAGGTACAGTCTATGGTTTATTGTCGACTTGTTGTTCATAGGGGTTCAGAGTTTCAGGGTTTAGGGTTGGAGAGTTTAGAGTTTCTTGCTGTTGCCACCATTGCCACTGGTTTGCGTAATTGTTGATGAGTGGGATGGGTGGGCACGGGATTGATTAGCTGCGTATGTGTCAAGCATATATGTATATGTACAAGCACTACATACACACGCATGCTAGTGATTGTGTGTATTTGAATACGTTGATTAGGTTTGTACACGGTTGTATCTGTTATGCACATTATTTTTCAAATTGCTTTTTCTTCCAATACGATACTTATTGTACTTTTCAGTCCTACCAGGCAGCCTAGCACACGCCCAAACAAGCACTCTGCTTGTGACCTTTTTGTTATACGTTCTTCTATATACACACACATAGTCACACACACGCACATACATACACACACAGACACACACTCACACACGCACACACACACACAGACACACACACACACACACACAATATACATATATATATATTCACACACACACACACACACACATATA
>NW_014027976.1:0-721 GCF_001186125.1 Sphaeroforma arctica JP610
CGTGTGCGTGTGTGTGTGCGTGTGCGTGTGCGTGTGCATGTGCGTGTGCGTATATATATATATATATAAATAGTCTGAATAGGTGTATCATAAAACAGACATATCGTTAAGTATAGTTGTATCATCATAAATAGTTGTGTGTTCATGAATAGATGTCTTGTTATGAATATTACTGACTTGCGATACGAGTTTGGTGGCCAATCGAATCTCTTCCTTAATCACAGAATTTTATACTTATTGACTAACGTGAATACTTCGCGTGTTGCATATGTGCACACAAATACACAACTGTCTTCTTCGAAGTACTTTTCCCGTCTTACATGTATATGTATATATGTAAGTTATCGATGAAAACCTGTTTTCACGTTCCTGTATCATTTCCCCCCGCACTCTCCATGCGCAGATTGTTCATCTCAAGCGATTCCATTACATCAACGGCCGTTGGGTCAAGAACGCACAACCGGTGGAGTTTCCGATACATGATCTTTCGCTCCCCACGCTTTGTCCGGATCAGAGCAGCAAAACGTACAGCTTATTCGCAGTTGCCGTAAGTGTACGACCCACGCCGCACACGTGTACGTACACACGGATAGACACGCGCATACGCATGAATTTGTGTATGTGTGTGTGCGCTCAGAGTTACGAAGATATGATTATATACACGTGAACCTATATTGCTTGTATGTATATATATCGAATGTGTATCTGTATGGATATGCGT
>NW_014027975.1:0-720 GCF_001186125.1 Sphaeroforma arctica JP610
TGTATGTGTGTGTATGTGTGTGTTCGTTTGTTTATCACAAGTTTATCGTAATCTGGTCTCAAGTAAGCATTACCTGCAGATCCTGTATGATGGCGTCCTTTTTCCGACTATCCTCTTCCCGCGCCTTTTCCAATTCCATGACACGTTTCTGCCACTCTATTTGCGCAGACACCATAGAACGTCCAACCTACAGCGACATTGATCATATACATGTATATTGCTTGGATACATGAATGCCCCATACTCGTGTAGTTACCACTGTTAAAAGTGTGTTGCTCCAAGTAGAACATACAATGCTCGAATATCTTAAAAATATGTTCGATACATGCATGTACAAACACTTGCAGCTGATAAATGGGAGAAACTGTGCTACTTTGTCAAGCGAGCTACATCATCACACGAAGATTCAAAAGACTGTGTGTCAAACTACATAGGTTTGTAAATAATTATATAACATGAGAGAATGTAATTATTAACTCATTGATATCTGTCAATAATTGTGCTGCACCAACAAGCTCGTATGGGTGTCGTACCGTTTGAACAGTTGAATATAGATACACTGCATATCCGCCCTACCTAGGTTGATATTTAAAGTGTTGGACATATTTAGAAATCGAATAGATATATATATATACAAAGATATATAATATATATTTATATATATATATATATATGTGTATGTGTATGTGTGTGTGTGTGTGTGTGTGTGTGTGTATATAT
>NW_014027974.1:0-720 GCF_001186125.1 Sphaeroforma arctica JP610
CTTTCTGGTATATGAATTAAACACTCCTATGTATTTACAGAGGTATATAGAGATCTACAACTACATGTGTCTCACAAACTATGTACATGCAGAAGTTTATATATACATACCTATGTTTGTCGGCATATGTATACATATACACACATATATAAACAATGGCTGACTAGTACATACCTACGTTTTTTGTTCATATGTATATGAACACACACATGTAAATGCAGAGGCCTGGGTGCTGGAGACCGCCGGTACAGTTTGGGTGGCCGAACACGTGCAAAGGGGTGTAAGGTCTGTCTCTAACAATCTCAGCATACACAAACACGACCGAAGCAGTGGCAATCTGATGAACGAAGCGAAGCGACTAGGCTTCACCGGCATTGAACGCACGCTGGATTTCGCACAGGTGGGTGTACTTGTACGACCACTGTAGATCATGTCATATGCCGATAACTTAGGAAGGAACGTATGTGCATGGGTGTACGAACAGATAGGTGCTGCATGAACACGCTGGGGTTGGGGATAGACACATTTATTTATATGAATGTATGTGTATGTGTATATACACATTTATTTATATATATATGTGTATATGTATATACACATTTATATTGACGATCAAATGCACGCGTGAATCTTGTGTGGGTATGCGTGTATGTTTGTCGGTTTCGGTGTGTATGTGTGTGTGTCCATCTTGTGTGTGTATGTATTATGTTTGTGTATTTC
>NW_014027973.1:0-720 GCF_001186125.1 Sphaeroforma arctica JP610
GCCTGAAATAGAATACATACAAGCAACACGACCAAAGCCTCACTATCCATACTAGCAGCTACTACCTGATATAGAAAACATACAAGCAACAAAACAAGGGCGACTCGCGCACCGTACAGATTGCTAGCAACTGAACATCTACACTCAGAGTACAAAACGAGAGCTACTGCACACGCTCTCCGCACTGGTGACTAACACCTCAAACATAGTACACACAGGGCGCAATACAGAAACCACTGCATATGGTGTTTCCTCGGAACCACACCGAACTTTACAGGCACAAGTAATAAGACCAGGGTTTGCACCTCAAGCATACTGCACACAAAATACAAGGCAATAGGAACTGTACGCACACGCAGTCACAGGCACCTCAACCCTAATACAAACAGGATACAATACAGAAGGCGCTGCAGAATGCGCTTGCTGTCAACTACCCACACCTTACAACTGTACAGACACGGGCAATAAACCCAGGGCAACTTATACCTCAAACTTACTACACACAGGGCACAAAGCAGGAGCGGCGATTGGCTGCGAAAGTATTCCAATCTCACATGAGTGATCAACCTCTGAAGGTGAGGCAACAGGACGTTGACTACCAGTTGAAACGGCTGCGGCTGTATGAGGAATTGCTTCTCGAGTACCCACTCTCACGCCATGCAATCATACGAGAGGTGTGCCAGCTGTATTATTTTGGATGGATGAATATTTGACATATGG
>NW_014027972.1:0-720 GCF_001186125.1 Sphaeroforma arctica JP610
TCATACTCCACATAATAACACATTCAGCAACCAATATACAGCAGAATGCGCTGGTCATGTACCTTCAGGTGCCATCTCATCTGTTATGTCATACCTCCACATAATAACACATTCAGCAACCAATATACATCAGAATGCGCTGGTCATGTACCTTCAGGTGCCATCTCATCTATTATGTCATACTTTCACATGATAACACATTAAGCAACCAATATACAAGAGATTGCACTGGTCATGTACCTTCAGGTGCGATCTCATCTATCATGTCATCCCTCCACATAATAACACATTGAGCAACCAATACACCGGAGAATGCGCTGGTCATGTACCTTCAGGTGCCATCTCATCTGTCGTGTCATACCTCCACATAGTAACACATTGAGCAACCAATACACAGGAGAATGCGCTGGTCATTTACCTTCAGGTGCGTTCTGATGCCACACATACCTTAGTACCGTATCGTAACACATTCAGTAGTGAATGTATATGCGACTCACTGGTGAAGTATAACCGCGTACGCACGTGCCGCCCAAAGGTTTTGATCTGCGGGTAAAGGGTGTGAGATTAGTATAACACAAAACGTAAGAGGAGAAGTTTACAGTCCAATTCGTGGATGTTCAGAGAAAGAGAATAGAGTACTATCAGCAGAGAGGATGATTGCGACTGTTTAGGTATATATATTGATACGTTTATAAAAAATATTACAATACGAACACACAC
>NW_014027971.1:0-720 GCF_001186125.1 Sphaeroforma arctica JP610
ACTATATATATATATATATATATATATATACATGAATACATGCAAACGTACATATATAGATCGGTTCGTGCCATAAATATGCCGTCGCAAAAACAATACCTGTCGGAGTCTCTCATTTGCCGCTTCTAATCTTTGAATTCGTACGTCCGACATATTGTGTGTATTCTGTAGGGAGTTTCCGAAATCAAAGAGATGTATTTGGGAGAAGAGATGCCATAAGAGTATTATTAACATACGTCAATTCATATAAAAATATGTATATATATGTTTGTAACTTTAATATGTATAATTGTATGGATGTATGTCTATATAAATACATATCTATAGAACAAAGGTAAATATATATATAAACACACAAAAAACACTTCACAAGCATATGTATATATTTATATACATACATATACACACACATATATATATATATATATATATAACATACGTAAAACATACTTAAACACACACAATCACAAAGAAACACACACACATATATATATATATATATATATATGTGTGTGTGTGTTTGTATGAGTGAGTGTCTACATGGATGTGCATGTACGTATGTATCTACAAAGAACGTATGTATGTATGTATATATATATAGATGTGCAAGTACGTATGTATCTACAAAGTACGTATGTATGTATGTATGTATGAATATATATTATATATATATATATACATGTAAATATGTATGTGTATATGTATGTAAGTCTGTATGTA
>NW_014027970.1:0-720 GCF_001186125.1 Sphaeroforma arctica JP610
GCGCTAATTCTAAATATGTGAACCGTTGGTTTGTACATCCATTTATTGATCTGTATGCGCTTGAGCAGAGTAGTATATGTAGCATGCACATGTTTTGATTAAGTATATAAACCTACTATATATATAACTGTCCACATATATACGGTGCCAATATATACTTACACCCTGTTGATATGTATGTATCGTATTATCGCGTGCTCGTCCATGTATATTTTTTCATGCACGTCTTGTATAAATTCTGTACTGCCTGTAGACGGGGTTTCTTTGGTGCTGCACGCTGCTTCTATAGGTCATTCTCTCTGTGTTGTGTTTGAATAAGACCCGGTGTGGTATTGATTGACGCACAGATACGGTCGGAATACACCTAGATTTTATCTGCAGTTATAAACCGTATACTTCAGCGTACTCACATGTATGCATATGACGGGCTCTGTCTGGCATGTCCTGTGTCTCAGCCAAGTGTTTTAGGGTTTTAGACCGTACGTTCAGCATACTCTATGTGGCGGTGAGGTTTAGGCTGTGCGTTCTGGTACTGGTAGCTAGCAAGCGGAAATTTTTTATGTATTTGTATATATTTGTATGTATGTATGTATATGCATATATATATATATACATATATATATTTCTATATATCTATATATATATATATATATAAGTATGTATGTATTTATATATATGTGTGTGTGTGTATGTATGTATGTATATGTATATATATATATA
>NW_014027969.1:0-720 GCF_001186125.1 Sphaeroforma arctica JP610
TTTATACACAGTTCTGTTGTGTGCTGTAGCACGGATGACGGAAACCATGTACCGTTAAATCCTGTATATGTATCATTCACCTTCGTGTTTGCAAGTGAACTTAAATGTATGCTGCAGGTCCAGGAAATATAACTGAGTTATATGGTCTGAATATGACCATGTATGACAGTCAGTTAAGCAGAATACACTCGTCATGCTGGGTAATTTGATATATATGTCTAGGTTGTATATATTCACTCAATTCATGCACATGTACCTCAAGATACGTGCTTTGTACTGACATACCTACAGTGTTTACTTCCGTTAAGACTTTGATCTCGTTGTTACAGATTCTTTATTAAATCTTTCTTAATAGTGCACGATGCTGTATCATAATGATAGCATGTGCATGCAAAGTGCGCTATACTGAGATATAAGTATTCTTTTCATCCCTTCACCGGACTCAACTCTACTGGAGTGTATATGTACACACCTGAGTATAGTTAATACATGCATGCATATCTATTACTTTCTCACACACCATTTAAAATATTCAATCTAGACCCACACCAATACCATGAATTTCGAGTCGGAAGTCCTGCCGCTGTTTGCGAACGAAGATGAGGGCGCATTGGTCAATGCCATGGATCTCATTGCAACAGCGACATCGGGACAGGAGCAGATTGACCTGCTCAAGCGTCTGATTGACTCAAGTATGTCGTCAAGTATGACATACGTATA
>NW_014027968.1:0-720 GCF_001186125.1 Sphaeroforma arctica JP610
CTGTGACGACATCAGGAAGAACTCAACAAAACGTTGGTCCAACAAAGAGATCGCGGAATTGGCCCGGCGCCAATACTACTACCAACTGGTTATGGGTAAACCGCCAATCTCAAACCGAGACACAGTCAGACACGACAGCTTCAATCGCTGCTTCGAGTCTACACCAATCCGGCTCTGTGCTATGATTGTAACGAATACGTACATGTTCACATTGCTCGACTACCGCACCGACGGCTGTCCCTGCCCTGTCTGCCCCGGTAGCCACAAGTTCACTACCAGCCACTTTAAATGCATCCAACAACTGATTCGGCGCATCCTGGTAGGCCCGAAACTGCCGCCCATTGGCCCTGACCTCCTTCAGCAATTACAGGAGTGCCACGACTTCCACGGTATCTGGACCCTCCACGAACACCTTGGATCTTTTCTCCAGCATGTTGAAGAACCACCGTACCCTCACCCGTCCCTGACACATCAACAGATGTTTCCCATACCCTGGCTAATCACGCTGTTGAAATACTACTTCCAAATATCGGTTCAAACCAAATCATCGCGCTTGTTGGTTCCGACTATGATACTTCCGATCCAGGCCACACATACCGAATTCATTCGTGGTCTGGTGCGGCATTGGCTTTCCCCCATCCTCGCTTCTCGACCGGATTATGACGGATAACCTGGTCCTTCTCGGTATTTCGTACTCTGCACTAACCCATTCCGAGGCAC
>NW_014027967.1:0-720 GCF_001186125.1 Sphaeroforma arctica JP610
CATTTAGGAAACTTAAGTTCCTCGTACTAGTAAGAGTACGTTTATAATTTGCGTACTGCTTAAGAGTACGTTTATACATAGAGTCTAATGTGGAGGCCCGGCTTATTACAGACAGGCAATTACGCCCGAAGAACGTAAAGATTCGAGCGCTACACCTGTGGCATATGATCCAGATGTGCTCAGCGTATCTATACTTTACGAGGTACTACCACCAGAACTTCAGGCTATTTACTCGCCTGTTCTGACACCCGGCCGTGAGTCACCCGTCCTTGAGGGTATTATATACCCAGAGGCAGGTAGAAATACTCCGCCATTTTAACCCAATTGGGATGACAATCGTCGGAAACCAGTTAAGACTGGGTATGTTATCCAGACGCATGAATCACCCAAGGTTATAATACCAACCACTATCCGAGGAACAGAGCACCGAAAGGCCTCGACCATGGACTTTACAAGGGGTAATGAACACCCCCGTAGACGCGTTAACGAAGTCGAACTTAATCGCTTCGATCGCACAGCACTACATCAACCCGCAGAGGATTTTCACTCTGACGAGGTGACCGAACTTAACAAATTGGTCGACGATTATACCATTAGAATAGAAATCGCCCACGATGTGCATCATGCTGATGATGTAGCATATTTTGCGAATATGATTGCGATTAAGCAAAAGAGCATTGATCAGCTACTTTAGGCCCAACGTGGACAAGACCACAGGGA
>NW_014027966.1:0-720 GCF_001186125.1 Sphaeroforma arctica JP610
TATATATACATACATACATATAGGTATATAGACAAGTATGCAGGCATTGCGCATGTGTAGTTCCTTGCACCTACCTTGTCGATGAGCTTGGCGTATTTCTGCCGTAGTGTGGTGCGTTTCACAATGAGGTTCATAACTGCTTTCCTCAGTAGTGTCTTGATAGCGGCTACTGCTCTCGTCCGGTCGTATGATAACAGAAATACTGTTGATGACGTCGCGCGCACTCCCGTTTTTGGCACTTCCTGCGCGTTCAAATTCCAAAATGTGAGCAAAATCTGGTAAACCTTTTAGGCCAAAAATCAGAGAATTTATTTTGGTTTGGGTTCAGAAGTGCTTCGGAGGCCCTCTCTCTGCTGCTATCATACGGTAGTGTGTTGTTCTAGGCATTGTGGATCGCACTTTCTGTTGCTCTCTTTGATCAAATATGAAGTCAACAGCTGTTCTGTGTAATTATATGACACTACAATAACAATTGAGTATATAGTATAGGTTGCATACGACTGCTTAGTATACACACACGCACACACACACTTATATATATATATATTATATATATATATATATACATACATACATATGCATATATATATATATATATATACACACACATATGTATATATATACATACATACATACAAACATACATACAAACATAAATGCATACATACATACATACATACATACATATACACATACATACATACATACATACATACATAC
>NW_014027965.1:0-720 GCF_001186125.1 Sphaeroforma arctica JP610
CTTGCACATAAACTATAATACGAACTTTCCCGTTACCAACGTTGCAGAAGAAATTGTCAGACTAATTAGTATCCGATATACGAGCAAGCCACTGTCTGCGATTATTGAAAGCTTGTACCAAAGATTCACACATACAAGCAGTTTGCCAACATACCTGTCTTCTCCACGGCTTCGCAAACAGCTGCATTGTCGTCGTAAGCACACCGCGCGATCAGCGCTGCCCCCTGCACGAGACCTGAGGCCGGACGCGAATAGTATCGGTTGCCATTGACAGCGTACACCTTACCCTTGACTTGTTCTGCGTGAATGCGTCAACAAAGAAACGTATATATTAGCGGTAACCTAACAAATAGTACAGCGCAAATAGTATAGGTTGCCGCTGACGGCTACACCCTAACCTTAGCTCGTTTCCTGTGAGCTCGTAAATAAATGTTGTGATTATGAACAAAGGTTCATCTTTTTTGGAGGCTGCACCATACATCAATACATCAACACGCGAATAGTATCGTTTGCCACGAACGGCATACTCCTTCTCATAACTTAATCTGTGCGGGCTTACAAGCGAACGGTGAGGTTTTGTAGGACCATATATAATTCTCATATCAATAATGGTACCGAACATTTCATCACGTGACAACCAACGAGCATGACATACACCATACCATTAAACCCTAAACCCAAAAAAACCCAACAAACCCCCCCCCCCCCAAAAAACCCCCC
>NW_014027964.1:0-720 GCF_001186125.1 Sphaeroforma arctica JP610
GAGAGAGAGAGAGAGTCAGGGAGCACTATCCGGACTATCGAAACCGGAAACATACTGTAGTATGAAATAAATATGTCCTTCGGACAATAGTCCGATCAGGCATAATATTTTATTTCTTCTCTCGAGGGTCACGATAAATATTTATGACTCATCGACAATTTTTCACGATCGTCTACTTTGAAGTTTGAAGCCTGAACTAGATGTGGGCGAGAATGGGGTACATATTGTGTAATAAACAACAACAGCACTGAGGTAAGAGGGCAGACAACTACAACAATATTTTTAAATATATACACACGAAGACTTGCTTCTCGAGTGCTAATGAATATCCTTCTTTAGTCCGATTCGGTTGTAATTCAACATTAATAGTCAATAGATGGTTATTTACTAAGAATCACGTATAGATAGCATCTAGTCAAACAAGGGTTCAAGGGAGTGGTAGGCTCGTGTGCGGGCAACATGACAGGCATCACAGGTACAGAAAGTGCCCGCTGTCCTACAACAGGGACTGTAGGAATTTTGATCTCGCTGGGATGTGTGCTGCTGTGGTACACTTTCTCCATCGGCCTCACCTTTTACAATAAGGTACTGTTTTGACTGAACGCAAAATTACTTGAATACAATACTGTGCGTTACGTTCTCAAAATATATCAACACATGGTCATACGAATCTTGATATATATTATATATATATTATATATATATATATATATATATATA
>NW_014027963.1:0-720 GCF_001186125.1 Sphaeroforma arctica JP610
TTTCGGGTTGCACTCTTTACCAGCATTCTTCCAACAAGTAATGGAGGAAATGTTTGCAGACATGCCTAACGAGCAAGTCTATATAGATGTCATAGTCATCTTTTCTAAACCCAAGGGCGAACACGCCGCATTAGTCAGACGAGTCCTTATGAGACTCAACGAGCAAAACTTCAAGATTAACGAGAAGAAATGCTACTTCGCAATGAGCGAAATACAGCTCTTAGGCTATCATATATCTGGGGTAGGTATTAAAATCGACCCCGGTAAGGTGGAACACCTGTTAGATTGGCGAACACCAACTACAGGAAGAGATGTGAACAGCATGTGTGGGTTTGTAAACTTTTTTTCAGATGGAGTACCACACTTGGCTGATTACCTTAAACCTTTTGGACACTTAAGATGTCATAAAGGCAATCTAGGAGACTTGTGAACTAAAGAGTGTGATGACGCATTTAAAGCGCTCAAACACGCAGTCCAACAGGCCCCTGTAGTACAAGGACCAGTCGATGGCGTGCCGTTTGAAATAGCTACGGACGCCTCCGACTTAGCCTTAGGAGGAGTATTATATCAGGTTATAGATAACAAACCTAGATATATACAATTATTTAGTCGAGCGATGAATGCTTTACAGTAGAATTATCCAACTGTGAAGCAAGAGCGACTAGCCATAGTAGCAGCTTTAACACACTTCCGAGATTACTTATACGGAACAGCTTTTAC
>NW_014027962.1:0-720 GCF_001186125.1 Sphaeroforma arctica JP610
GCGTGTATGCATGCTTGTATACCTATGTATAGTTTGGTAAGTTTGCTTCAATGTGTCGTGCGTTGAGGTGTACGAATAGTTTCGATAGTGGGTGTTTACATCCGCGCATGCGTGAACCTCACGCGCTAGTGTGTGCCTGTACGCATTCGTTCTCACATCAGCCTATATTTCTACGCATCTCAAGCTTCTCAGGATTGAAGGCGTAAATCAATCATTCGTATTCGCGTACACGTACTTTGCGTACCTATTCCAGGGTGTCATGTGCATTTTTCTGTGCTCGACGCATATCGTGTATAGTCTCCCTTGCTCACTTCACCTTCCAATACACTCCTGTTCTTTCACCCCACCACTCTCATCCCCTCTCTCTCAAAACCGCACACGCACCCTGAACCTTAGCAACCCTACCACCCAATAGCCCTAAACCCAACGACCTTATACACGTTCTAAGGTCATCTCGGGTAAGCTATATTCTGGCCCTGAAGTGGATGTGTGGAGTTGTGGTGTGGTGCTGTACGCGCTGCTGTGCGGCAAGCTGCCCTTTGACGACGAGTACATTCCCAATCTGTTCAGGAAGATCAAAGGTGGGTCTGCCATTATATATATATATATATGTATAATATATATATATATATATATATATATTATATAGTATATTATTATATATTATTATTATTATTATTATTATTATTATTATTATATTATATTATTATTATATTTATT
>NW_014027961.1:0-720 GCF_001186125.1 Sphaeroforma arctica JP610
CCTCTCTACTGCAGGTGTGGGTGTGGTGTGTGTGTGTGTGTGTGTGTGTGTGTGTGTCAATCAACGAGATGTGTGTTTTTTGTTTTGTTTTTGGGGGAGGGGTAGTATAAATGGGCTGCATCGTATCGTGTATTATATCTGGGTCATACACCATACGTCTACACTCTTGTATTCTTTCCCCGGACGGGTTATCATTAAGTAAACACTTTAATGACATTTACACTCACTTGCTTTCTCCTTCCCTTGGTAGGCTACGGAAGGCAACTCTGAACGCCTGGTACTAGAGAACAAAGAGCTCAAAGAAGAGATCCAAGCACTCGAGCGCCAAATACAGCGGCTGCAGCAACAGCCCAACAACGACGCTAACGTAATAATGTTTTTTGTTTGTGTGTATGTATTATGTTGTGTGTGTGTGTGTTACACCCTTGCTATCGTCGTAATGTTTATGTATGTAAGTATGTTTATATTTAGAATAACCGCAATGGAGTGTACACATCTCACTCCTTGTTATTCAACATAAAATGTATGTGTCTTTGTATGTTTTAAATATCATACTTATAGCCTACGTTGTATACCTACATCTCATTCCTTTCACTTCAGCAGGAAGTTTATGTTTGTGTATATTATATATATATATATGTGTGTGTGTGTGTGTGTGTATATATATAAATATATATATATATATGTGTGTGTGTGTGTGTGTGTGTGTGTAGTGTGTGT
>NW_014027960.1:0-720 GCF_001186125.1 Sphaeroforma arctica JP610
TGTGTGTGTGCGTGTGTGTATTGTGTGTGTTTGTGTGTGCGTGCGTGCGTGTGTGCGTGCGTGTGTGTGTATGTCTATGTGTACGTGTGTGTGTGTAAATATTTATGTGTATGTGTATGCGTATATGTACATGTAAATAAAGTGAGAAATGCACATGTCTGAATACATGCGCCTTGTGTAATCCCAAAAGGCTGTACTAGGTACACTATGGATTGAGAGACATCTGTATTTGTATATCGTGATTGTCCAAGTAAGAGTACTATAGCGTGTTGGAGTGAGTGATCATTTGGGTGCTTCTGGACGACACATCTGATGATACGGATAACGTATACGAAAATACATCTTACCCTACGAACGATAAACGTGCACACTACCGCGCTTATGGATGCCTGCCGTATGCCCACCTGAAGCCATTCATTCGGTTCTGACTACGCACATATGTTGTATATACTGCACATACATTGTTTTGAAAGGGATATTTAACCACGTGCGTTTACGCCACACAGCCAGTCCGTTTATCTATTCTTTACGTGTTGGTCGGTATGGCTTGGGCGGTTTGATTGCCATTTGACTTGTTCATTCATAATGAGACGAGAAGCTCTTCACGTGAACGTACAAATGAGGGTTATGTACTTGATATATATATATATGTGTGTGTGTGTGTGTGTGTGTGCGTGTGTGTGTGTGTGTGTGTCGTGTGTGTGTGTGTGTGTGTACGTA
>NW_014027959.1:0-720 GCF_001186125.1 Sphaeroforma arctica JP610
ATGTATATGTATGTATGTATGTATAAATGAATTTGTTTATCCTGGTTGCCTACAATTTCTGGCGCACTACAGGGGAGGATGATTGGAGACAACTTCTCAAGATCTTTCAAGTGCTCGGTTCGCCATCGAGTGACGAATGGCCGGTAGGTCACAGTGTTGATTGTTGATGTGTGTGTCATACCTACTTGTTATACCTACTTATATAATTTCTTGCTATACCTACGTGTATATTCACTTGTTTCATACCTACTTGTATATTTACTTGTTATACCTACTTGTATAATTTTACTTGTTATACCTACTTGTACACCTACTTTGTCGCAAGCCAAAGCACGGCGATTGCCTGCTGAACCGCCAACCCAACATACCTACTTGTATGTTGTTGGTGCGTTTGTACTACCTACTGGTACTGATATACCTACTTGTTAAACCTGCTTATACATATATATCGCAGGGGATTAAGTTACTGCCAGCGTACAAGCCGCCGCATCCGTCGCCGCGTGTGCCGTTCAATGTGATCTTCGGAGGAGCTACGAAGGAAGCGCTGTCTCTGCTGGAGGGCATGTTCACGTACTACCCAGTCAAACGTTTCACAGCAACACAGGTGTGTTGTCTATACATCTATGTGTGTTAACTATCTATCTACGTGTGCACACAGGCGATAGTGTGTGTGTGTAATGCGTACTTGTATGTAGTCGTGGTGTGGAAATACTTATATAT
>NW_014027958.1:0-720 GCF_001186125.1 Sphaeroforma arctica JP610
AAATACCCATACAATTTATATATATAGGATATATATATATATGTGTGTGTGTGTGTGTGTTGTATATTATTCAAAATAGGTACATGCATCCCTATAAATTAATGACTTATCACCATATACATACATATAGTCAGTGCGATGCCAGTGCGAATGTTTATATTAATGAAGTCGTATACATATAGGTATACATATGGGTACATGTATTCACATTATATATATATATATATATATATTCACATTTATAGGTATCTCTATGTATGTATATAGTATACATATATACAGAAGCACATAAAATAATTGTATATATATAACCCTATCTATACATGCAACTCATGCACTTCCAAACATATTTTCATACATATATGGATATGCATATTTATATATCTATGTACATTTATATTTACACCTACGTATGTCCGGATGTAACATATACACATTGTTTAATTGTATATTGGTTCCCATATGGGTAAATTGCTTACATATATAGATGTATGCATATATACATACGTACATCTGGCACGTATATGTATATGTATAGATATTTGTCTAATTACTTGTGAGTGTAGGTGTACATTTCAAGTCAGATAAAATTGTTTACACGTATATGGAGGGGTGAGAGCTGTCACATGCGTATATGTACAATTAGTATATATGCATTTAGATATATACATGGACGATATATATATATATATGTATGTATAGGGGTGTATATATATAGGG
>NW_014027957.1:0-719 GCF_001186125.1 Sphaeroforma arctica JP610
AGGCAAGTCTATGGGTCTATTGGTTCTAGGGTTTAGTTTCATGAGGCAAGTCTATGGGTCTATTGGTGCTAGGGTTTGGTTTCATGAGGCAAGTCTATGGGTCTAATGGTGCTAGGGTTTAGTTTCATGAGGCAAGTCTGTGGGTCTATTGGCTTTAAGGTTTAGTTTCATGAGGCAAGTCTGTGGGTATATTGGTTTGCTGGGCTCGTTGTAACACACAAGTCTTTCTGTTACTCAGTGCGGGCCAGTTTGGTACTGCGTGTATGCGACTTACCTTCAGGCATGTCGCCGTCAAAATCTCCATATTAAGAATCCTCGTCTATCTCGTCTTGTAGTCTGCACTATAGCAGAAATCGGGAACTTGGAGTTACTTCTACGTCTCAGTATACACCCCACTCA
Source organism: Sphaeroforma arctica JP610 (assembly GCF_001186125.1). Taxonomy (NCBI): domain Eukaryota; class Ichthyosporea; order Ichthyophonida; genus Sphaeroforma; species Sphaeroforma arctica. The sequence continues at coordinate 400 of NW_014027957.1, forward strand.
CCGTGTATGTGCCTTGTCTTTCCTTCTCACCATTCAATTTCTGCCATTCCCGATTCCAAAAGATGTGCGATGCGCTCACTCGCGAATCGGGTCGCCTGACCAAAGTGACGAGCGTGATCGATTTCTATGGATTTAGTCTATTGAGAGGTAGGTAGTAACAGGGGGGGGTGTAGTGGGGTGCGCTGTATTGTGGTTATGCTCTGCTCTGTGAGTTGTGTGCCTATGTGTCTACCACCATTTGCATGTATAACCGTGAACTAACATCACGGGTCATACGCATGTGCATATCATATGCATGTGACCTATATCTAGGTTTCCCG
>NW_014027956.1:0-719 GCF_001186125.1 Sphaeroforma arctica JP610
TATACATATACATATACATATACATATACATATACATATACATATACATATATATATATATATATAGATGAATTCCTTCTCAATCCAAAACGGCACTTACAAAATACTATATTTGTATGTATATTGGCATACTCTTTATCTATTGTACCTTATTCTTATTCCAACGACACAATGTATCCAAAAATGCACACTCTTTGTACAAACATATCTTACACTAATTATATTTGTGTATTTTTTTGTTGGTATAACTATATTCGTACTTATTATATTTATATATCTTTATATTCGTGTATATAAATATTTTTCATGTATAATTATATTCTCGTATATTTGAATTCATGTATAATTATTTCATGCATTCTTGTATTCATTCATAGTTTTATTCATATATACCTCCATCTCCCACAGGCTGCTGTACCAAATGTTCCCATCATGCCAAGTGTCAACCAAAACGACACACCTGTGACTTCACAGGAGACAGTGGACTCGTCACCAGAAGAAATCGCCGACGGTCACGCAACTGCACCGCAACCACAGGCTACACTCAACCACCACAGCTATGTGGATGCCACTGAGGTAGGTATATACACGTTAGTATATCTGTGATTGGGTTTTATGTGTGAACGAGGGTTATATATATATATATATATATATATATATACGTATATGATGCATGCATGTGGGTGGGTGTGTGTGTGTGGGTGGGTGTGTGTGTGTGT
>NW_014027955.1:0-719 GCF_001186125.1 Sphaeroforma arctica JP610
CGATATAGATATAGATATATTTATATATATATATGTATGTATATATATATATATATATATATATATATATATATATATATATATATATATATATATATATATATATATGTATATACCCGATGCCACACGTGCCCACCTACCCGTAGCATCTGGGTTGCACTCGACTGTGCGTGTTTGAAATTTAAGCGAGCTTTCTCTCCGTTGTTCAGGCATCTGTGGGCTTCCTGGGGATTGCAATGCCATTCGCAGGTCCCATATCATGATATGTCGGTTAGCACACGCCACCACCACTTTGGTGCCGGCCATAGACATGGCGTAAACCCTGAATCCCAATGATAAACCAAGTGCGGTATAATACTTCAGAGAAAATCTCGCAAGGCTACAACGCGTAAACCTTAGAACACAAAATAAAGCAGTGCGGTGTAAGACTTCAGAAAAGATATACGCCAGGCTACAACCCACACTCAACATGTTAGAACGAATGTCAATTTACTTCAGCTCTTTTGGAGACATGTTAACAAAACTAACTTTACAAGGACACCATAGACCCGTCGTCTTGAATTCACCTCACAACACAATAATTTGTGCGATTGTAGGTATATGGTTGTATGTGCGAATTCCATATGTGCTTTTCCAAAAAAGAAAGGGGCGACGTATTTTTTCTCGTGGCTCTATAGATATGATATAGATATGGATATAGATATAGATATAGATATATA
>NW_014027954.1:0-719 GCF_001186125.1 Sphaeroforma arctica JP610
TAATTCATACGTAGGCTTCCATACAGCTTACTCACATAATTCGTATGTGGGCTTCCGTACATCTCACTCACATAATTCGTATGTAGGCTTCCATACATCTCACTCACATAGTTCATACGTAGGCTTCCATACAGCTCACTCACATAATTCGTATGTAGGCTTACATACATCTCACTCACATGATTCATACGTAGGCTTCCATACAACTCACTCACATAATTCGTAAGTAGGCTTCCATACATCTCACTCCCATAATTCGGATGTAGGCTTCCATACATCTCACTCACATACTTCATAAACAGGCTTTCGTACAGCTTGTTGTAATCGGGTTGGTTCTGATTCTTGGCGATTTCCTTGAGGCGTTTCTCTTCCCGTTTCTCCTGCTCTGCCCACTCTTTGGCTTGCTCCTCTGCCAATTTCCTGTCGTTAGTTCGGTACTCAATGCGTAGGAGCACATCCCCACAGGCCTCGTCTTTCTTGTCGTCCCGTGATAAAACACCATCTAAAAATAGAAATTCAAAAATTATATTTGGAAATAGGATTTCCATCTTTAGAAGCACAGTTACAATACATATTAAGAAAGCGAATCCATTCAATACTTGCTAGAGTATTCCGTTAAGCATGTATCACACACAGACCAAACATTATTTTTCAATCCAATGGTGTTTTTTATGTGTAGGAGCTTGGGTATGGTCTCAACACGATGCATGGCACATATA
>NW_014027953.1:0-719 GCF_001186125.1 Sphaeroforma arctica JP610
ACACACACACACACACACACACACACACACACACACACACACACACATACACACACACACACACACACACACACACATATATATATATATATCCATTGAACTTATACACACTTACATATGCACCTATACGGACATGCGACATACCCAATTCATGTGTCATTGGCGGAGGTATAAACCATCTGAAAGACCATGTACTCAGTACGCACACGTATTCGTTCCAGTCCGTGTTGTTTGCTCTCAAGTTCAACACACCCACCATACGCATCTGATTGCGAATCTTCTGCACATCCACATCGCTGGCATTCAATATAATGAATCAAAAATTTAGTATTCTTCTAGACGAAAGCATCTCGAGCTACTACGGTAAGCAGGAGCCTACCCAGCACCACGGTGGCAAGTCGGCAAGTACAAATCACACACACACACACATATATATATATACTTGTACCCACACACACACACAGAGAGAGAGACACACACACATACACACAGACAAACTGACACACACAGACACACACAGACACATAGACACAGACACTGACACGGGCACAGAAACAGACACAGACAGACATATATATATATATATATATATATATATATATATATATATAATATATACTAATATATATATATATATAGTATATATATATATATATATATATATATATATATATATATATATATATATATATATATATAACACTATATATATACTATAC
>NW_014027952.1:0-719 GCF_001186125.1 Sphaeroforma arctica JP610
AGAGAGAGAGAGAGAGAGAGAGAGAGAGAGGTAAACATGTCAGATGACTTGAAGGGTACGTTCTTCTATCCATAAGCGATACTTGCAATGCAATCCATCACAGTCAACAATAGAAAGCTGCTATAAAACGTGTGACTGGTTGGTGGCTTCAAACACAGATACGGAAACACAAGTGCCCCAGCGCAACGGAAAGCGTTTAAGTTAACATTCCAGTATAATGCGGCAGTGACGAAGGAGGTAGATAAGTACATGTTATGTATGTTAATGTCAGTTTGCTCGGAGAACTACGTGTGGGTGAATAGTGTAGATGTATACGTTAACTATACAATGCTATATCACACTTCATTTGTAAATCTTGCATTTTGTGTGCATGCATGCGGGAAGGTGAAAGCAGACACGGGTCCGACAGTCATATATCGACATGTGAGAGAGAGTGCCTATTTTCTGCGTTCCTTTGGCCTATATGAGCGTGGGTGTGGGTGCGAGATCGAATACGTAACATGCGTGTCTGTCTGTATGTATGTGTATATGCGCGTGCGTGCATGTGTGTACATGAACGTAGATGCGTATGGATGTCTTTGTATATGTGTGTACACGTGTATATAGTCACGTATGTGTTTGTACATGTGTGTCATAGATCTGAGTGTGCTCAATGATATTAAACATGGTCGTGTAGATATATACACATATATACATATATATATATATATATATATATA
>NW_014027951.1:0-719 GCF_001186125.1 Sphaeroforma arctica JP610
ATAGTTTACCGAAATAGTTGCCTCATAATAGTTGTGGACCAATGAACGATTCTCACAAAAATGATATTTTACTATTTCGAGGTCAACTTTCCGAGAATTGTACTTTTTTTTACTTTTGGAAATAAGAAGTCGCACATCGTCTCATTTACTCACTACATACATAGCTCTCACTACTTCAATGGCAAAAAGAGGTCAAGTGACAACTGACAAGTCACAAGTTCACAACTCGCAATTTAAATTTACAAAGTTATTACAGTCAAACAGCTAGTATTGTCTACCTCTATAATTGTTTACCTCTATTTTTTGTCATTTTTTCAGACGGACCCCCTACTTTATGTGTCCTATATATACACTATATGGGATGCAGACGGACAATCTGCAAAATGTAGACAGACAATCTGCAAACCTCTTAGATGCTGCTCGTATCATACATGATATATGGGAAACTAAAACTGCCAAAAGCATTGCCCATGGCTGGCTGAAATCAACTTGTCTTCCGGAGGGAAACCCGATAAGTAATTCGCCCGATTATGCGAAGAGATTCTGAAAGCGAAATCATTAATCCCACTACAACGTTCAAGTCACACTGCATGATATTTAATCCCCGACAAGCCCATAACATCCACACTGAGAACCGAAGTGAATGATTCAGTTGATGGATCAACCGAAATGCAACTATCGAATATCGAAGTGATAAGAGATGCAGGAGTAAGACATAT
>NW_014027950.1:0-719 GCF_001186125.1 Sphaeroforma arctica JP610
TATATTTGTGGGAAGTGTGAAGTATGAGGTATCTCACATGAGAAAGAACCTAGCCCGTGCACTCGGACAGTAAGTATTCACGTGCACATACATCTACAAAATCCGCGGTACAAGGCCTCACATACACGTCAATACGTTCCCAATCGTTGCGTTCTAAAGTCTTACTTCCATACGCATACACTTGTACGGATATCCGTTTCCTTCTCCACAGCAAGACCTATTTTTTAAAGAGACATAAAATAAGACAAAAGAGAGTTTTCGAAACTCTGGCACGGTGCACTGTACTACCTGTGACCTGTAAACCGAGTTTATCAATGTGGTTTTTTAATAGGCAACTCTCACTTCAGTGCTTCACACGTTCCGTAGAGACCGTTTAATGTATACAGCATCTCGCTCGATCCGTACGTCTTCATTCAAGTATACAGCTATGTGTGTTCCATCTCATCTCCACAGAAAGAGAAGAAGAAGAGCTACCAGAACTCCGGCATGCTGCACTGCACCACGTGTGACTTGCAAATAGAGAACACATTTGTGGACTATGTCCGAGGTGGTATGGAGATAGGTCTGATGATAGGAGTGGACTTCACAGCCTCCAATGGCCCAATAGAAGCGCACGATAGTCTGCACCACACGTCTGACCAAGACGATCGGCCCAACGATGTAGGTGGCAATGTTGAACATTGATTTATGCCTGCACAATTGTGTGATGGGCGCTTTTA
>NW_014027949.1:0-719 GCF_001186125.1 Sphaeroforma arctica JP610
ATATGTATGTATGTATGTATGTATATATATATATATATATATAAATATATATATAAATACATATATATATATATATATCTATAGCATACCAATTCAACACACTATCACACACGCACACACACCGTTGCAGGTCCATGCCGGCTAAAATGGAGGAGGCCTTCATGAACGAGATACAACGGGCACTGAACAATCGTAACACATCCAGCTACCACACGCTGATGAATGGACTGTTCTCACTACCCGTAGAGCCGTACAAGGACTTCAACTACGACGCATTCACCTCTACAGGTAATAGCGCAGAGCACTGGATATTCTGGAGGCTATTTTTATACGGGAACGGATTGGTTGTTTAAGTGTGTGCTATTTTTATATTTGAAGGGATTGGCTGTTTAAGGGTGTGCTATTTGTAGAATAGAATGAATTGGCTGTTTGAGTGTGAGCTATTTTAGGAATACAATGGGTTGGCAGTTTGAGTGTGTGCTATTTTTAGAATAGAATGGGTTGGCTGTCTGAGTGTGTGTGCTGAATTAGACCTGTTAATTTTTGCCTTATCCACTCAGAACATGTAGTACGCGTGGAAGGGGGTAAGTAATATATGAAGACAAGTCTATGGCACATGCAATGGGAGTTAGTACTATATAACAATAGACGTGCATACGATGTGGTTGACAATGGTATATGATAATAAAACGCACATACATTTATAAATAAACACACAT
>NW_014027948.1:0-719 GCF_001186125.1 Sphaeroforma arctica JP610
GTTGGGCATGCCAGTATTTTTCAAATACTGATTAGGATGGGGGCTTGCCGTTAGGGAAAATTGCTCTGAAGAAGAGCCATACCGAACTTATGTCATCCATTTCATAAAGAGTTTTGTCCGGCATCGGGCGGCCCACCACTTTCGTCAAAAGGTGTTCGGGTACTGGCGGCTACGATTGGGACTGAGATGCTGGTGGGGTCGGGCGTTTTTTAGGGCTCGGTTTTGCAGGTTTGTCCACTTTTGAGCGGTAGCTGGGAGGCTCACTGCTGCTATTGGGCGACTGTGACCGGTGTCGTTTTGCAGGCGGAACAGGCGGGCTTGTGGAGCCAAATCGAAAAATGTCGGGTGTGTCTTCATCTATAGGTGCACGAGTTTGGGATTTAAGGTCCCGGAGTTCGGATTCAAGGTTGGTTGTTTTTGCACAGAGGTTAGTGAGCATTTGGTGTATGGTTGATTTCCATTGGTCATATCAGTCAAAGGCTCCTTCGGGGTTGTTAGAGCCGGTCCCAAAATTTGATTGAGATTGGCCTGTAGAGTACTGACCTGGGCAGAGAGGTTTGTGATAGATTTTTGTATGTCCAATTTCCATTGGTCATTGGGTAAGGAGTCGTTGGGGCCGAACGTCTCAATTGGGGGTTCGGCCTAGCCCGACATTTTTCGCGGATGTGGAACTGTGGGACTGTGGGATCCCCAGAATCCCTACTGGATATTAAATATAT
>NW_014027947.1:0-719 GCF_001186125.1 Sphaeroforma arctica JP610
TACGTACTATATATATATATATATATATGTGTGTGTCTGCGTGTCTGTGTGTCTGTGTCTGTGTGTCTGTGTCTGTGTCTGTTTAACCTAAAAGTTACGTATATATATATTTATACAAATAATATATATATATATATATTTATACAAATAAGTATATTGACTACGGTCTATTTGCAACTGGACTGTTAGTTTGAGGCGATTAGTTCCCAAACTCAACGCCGGGTGAATTTCTAACTTCCTAGTCATAAACTTGCATCGCTTGCAATCCTAATTTCTGTGGGGGGCACTTTGATCGTTATCATCCGCCACACTTGTACAATGCGAGTACCCTGTTTTTTTTGTGCCGGCGCACGACCTACGAATTTCGTTTGAATGCTGAAATCATAATTTTTTTACCCTTATTTCGCAAGATTTTTCCAATACAGTTTTCTGTATGTCCGAATACTCTGATTGATGACTCCAGAACTCACTGCATTTTCCCAATATCACTTTCATTATTAGTTTCTCTGGTTCATCACTTCCGAAAACTATTTGGTCATTGCGGGACGTGATGCACAGCAGAATGAGATTCTGGTCAAAAAGTATCTAAGAGCAGGTAAATCAACTCAACAGGCACTTGTCTAATGCAGAAAAGTGCACTTGTAACAATATATACATTACATATATATACATACATACATATATATATACCATATATATATAAATATATATTATATTAT
>NW_014027946.1:0-719 GCF_001186125.1 Sphaeroforma arctica JP610
TCACATATGTGCGCGTAGAATATATCGTTAAATCGTTTCATACGATTTGCAATAACGTATGCGTATGTATGAGAACATAGTCGTAAATCTCTTGCATTATTTGTGTACGGCAATAAGTGGACAATCACAAGGTGCATCCATTACGTATCAGTGTCCAAATGCAAATCTTCGTGACCCGTCCTATTGCGTGAGACTCACTTTAACACAATATATCGCCAAACCAAAAAACCTTAAATCTGTATAAACTATAATATACACATACACTCTAACACAATATCTTTGCATCTCGACATCGAATACACACAGCAGTATATGAGAAGTCAAGATGTAAACAGTTCCTTAGTAGTCGCACGTGACACGGATACATGGATGTGGCAATAAAGCATTGTATGAGCATAGTCAATATGATATCTACGACAATATATAAAACACGTTTGCCGAAACATAGGCATTGTTAATATATATCTCTAGGTTTACATACAAGAGTATGACAGTACATGTGTCATTCTTGCATCATATGTAGTGCACGAGTTGTACGTGTATAGAAAGAATACTTACTACAGGCACACCAGGGTAGAGCGAGTATACGCTTCTCGCTTATGCTACTCGAATGAAGACACACTGGTCGATACATGAACATATATATACATATATATACATACATACATATATATATATATATATATATATATATATATATGCGTTCTACTTACAAGAGC
>NW_014027945.1:0-718 GCF_001186125.1 Sphaeroforma arctica JP610
GTATGTATATACAAATACATATATATATATACATATATATATATGTGTGTGTGTGTGTGTGTATGAACATATACCTTTGAACCCACCGAGGTTATACTCTGTGCGCGTTTGAGTGAAGTGGGTGAGTTTGCCAGAAGGGTCTGCAGGTTCCTGTTGAGATTCAAATGGCCTTTGCCCGTCTTGACCTTCGCTGCAGTTGCTCGTAAGTCCATAGCTGACGCCTCTCTGGCGCGTTCTGATTGTGGAATCAGCGCATGCACGTCTTCAGTAATCCGTCGGGCGGCCAGTGCCGTGTAGTTCTATTAATAGAATGTGGGATATGTAGGTAAGACTGGGGCTGATTCTATAAATCGAATGTGGGGGAATTGCGTTCGTTCTGACGGCGGGATCAAGTCAGTGTTTCACCTATAAATAAAAATACTCCTATCTATAAATAATTACTCTCAACGCATTGAAAGGGTACTCAGAACATACCTGTAGATTCATCAGTGCCTGTACCACCGTCTCGCGTTCTTCGCGCGTATCCTTGCGAGTGCCACCCTTCAGATATTGGCGCACAATCCGTTGGAATTTTGTAATGCCTCGCACCTTATCCTGTTTGCAATAAAATACCAGGTAGAAAGAGGGTTTAGTACTTTATATATATATATATATATATACAGCGGAATTTACCAATGAGAGGGCACATATATATATTTAAATATATATATATTCATAT
>NW_014027944.1:0-718 GCF_001186125.1 Sphaeroforma arctica JP610
GGTAATATGAGGCGTATATGTATAGTAGTGTGTGTGTGTGTGTGTGTGTGTGTGTGTAGGCAGGCATTGGTTGATAAAACCCAAAAGTGGGAATATATGAGGCTATATATCTTGTTCGTACTACCTACACCCCCTTCTTATACCTCCTGATCCGCATTGGGGCCTTCGGCCACTACATCCAGGCTCAAATCCAACCCAACCCCGTCCTCATTCACCACCACTTGACCCTGGCCCTCAACCTCAGCCTCAGCCTCAGCCTCATCCCCGTCCAGTCGTATGCGTTTAGGGCTGGGCTCGTCTCCGTCCATAGGCACTAGGTCTTCCATGGGCATAAGATCATCGTCCATCTCAGGCATGAGTGGTATGTCGTTCTCTTCCGATAGTTCGGTACCTACGGCAGAATTGGGTTCTGTGGCGGTGGGTACTTCGGGGGCGTTCTCGTCGACGGCTGTGATGGGGAATGGTGTGGTAGAGCGTAGGATGTATGGGAGAATGGCACACACACAAAAGGTCGGACCACTGCAACAGCAGGCGGATACGCAGAAGTGGTGTGTTGAGAGAAGGTCTCTGTTTGATACTATTATGTCTTGTCTCAGGCGGCGGTAGGGGTGTCAACAGGTAGATGCGCAGAAGTGGTGTGTTGAGAGAAGGTTCTGATTGATACTATTATGTATAGTCTCAGGCGGCGGTAGGGGTGTCAACAGTCAGATACGTAGAA
>NW_014027942.1:0-718 GCF_001186125.1 Sphaeroforma arctica JP610
AACGCCCAGGAACATTACCGAACAGTTTGGTACTTACAACACCAACATTGCTTTAAATCGGAGGTAAACATGGTTGACATTACACCTCCCCAATAAACAAGATATTAGTGTCGAGTTCATTCATTCAACCATATACTCAACTGCTTCTTCCGCAAAATCGTATCCCTCGCAACCTGGAAGAACATCTGCAACTTGTTCCACCTGTTCTTATTGAAGTGATGCATCGTAGGCAAATCCAAAGTATCTTCTACCACGCCCTTACTCTCACCTCGCTTTGCCACATCGACTATCGTATCAACATATATACCAAAAGCTGAATTCATCGTATATAACCAAGTCCTCCCCATCTTTGTTGATCGCATTACTGCCACTATTTCATCAAGTTCTGTAACACTAACTGTCCGTTCACCAGTATAATTGTAGAGCCAGATCAAACAAGCTTCCCTCCTACGCATTCTAATACTGTCCGCATGCTTCGGATCCTCTAACTTCACTTTAAGCTGATCCACATGTATTAACTTAACCTTCCCATTAATTCTGACCTTGTACATCCCTTGTAAGTGTTCTTGTGCCTCTCACTATATAGGTTTTCGCCAACTTACTATCCTTCGACCTACCAGTATACCAAACCAACTGCCCCGGCTGCAAATCTGGTGCTTCTTTTCTATTCTTGTCTGCCGCCTTTGCCTGCGCCTCCTTCGCTACTTCATCAAAACCC
>NW_014027941.1:0-718 GCF_001186125.1 Sphaeroforma arctica JP610
ATATTACATGTATGCTTTAAACATTTGTACCTTGAGTGTTTCGATTTCCTCGTCCAAGTGCTGCTTGTCCATTCGTGCACGCCCCTGCTGCCGCTCCAGTTCGTTTTTTGTGTTGTTAATTTCGTCTTGTTTGGTCTTGTGTTCGTTTATTCTGAAGATAGTATAAATGAATAATATTGCATCTGTTTTAGGTGTAATACTATTCGCAAGCACGAAAATACTGACATGTTTGCCATCCGGTATCACACGTGCCTTGGGAATACTTCACAGCCACACAAACCGTAAAACAGTTTGTTGTATAGTATGATATGAACATAGTACATCATTTACACTAACACCCTCATACACAAAGGCAAATATAATATTCTTACTGTGTTCATAACCATATAACAGATATCAGGATGTAGTAGACTAACGTAAAGGTTGTGTAAGATATATATCTTATGTTCCAGAACTCCGCCAACCGTCACCCTTACACTGAAAAATACGTACAATTTATCGAATGGTGCTCGGTCTGGTTTGTCATCGTTCATTCTGGCTTTCACCTTTTGTATTTCTTTGACGTAGTTGCGCTGATCAGCCTGTGCCGAGTTGATTTCCCCCTGTGAGCAGAAAATGAAAAAGTTTTTATCCTATCGCTTATGTACACACACACACACACACACACACACACACACACACACACACACACACACACACTACACACACAACACACACA
>NW_014027940.1:0-718 GCF_001186125.1 Sphaeroforma arctica JP610
AACACACACACGCACACACACACACACACACACACACACACACACACACATATATATATATATATATGTATATATATAAATATAAATAAGCATGTAGGTAACGATTTACTTGTGATATGATGTGTAATTGAAGTGTAGAATGGAGCACCCTTTCATCGCAATATACGTTGTATTAGATTACAAAATATTGAATTAATGGGTATTTAAACGTGCACACACACGCATACGTCATTCCATAAAATTATTCGAAAAAATACAGGCATGATATAACGCATCGGATAAACGTGTGCATGTTTCTGGAAACAGTCAACAACATTATCTATATTCAAGTACCACTTGCATGTGAATTGTGATAAGCAAATCACTCTAATGTAAGTTTCGATTGGTCAAATGATTTTCTTATGTACATGTACACCGCCATGCATTGTACATGACTTTGAAGAAGTGTATGCATACTCGTATCGAGTTCGTCATGAACCTACTTTGTTATTGAATATAAGGATATATAGAGCAGGTAGGCTTATATGCACAAGGAGTATAACGCACGCTACCAAATCTTGAATACGGAATTAAAAATGATGGGGATACATGCAAGATATATCTATCACGCAAACACACACACACACACACCATATATACACACATATATATATATATATACATATTATATATATATATATATATATAAACACACACACACACACATAAACACACACAC
>NW_014027939.1:0-718 GCF_001186125.1 Sphaeroforma arctica JP610
AAAAGTCCCCTTAACCACTATCAGTGTGGAGTTAGAATTAGTTTACAATTAATTCACACGAGGTGAATTATTTGTAGACCAAGTAGGCAATCAAATATAAGAATAAATACACCGCACTGAGCCTCAGGAGGACTCAGTAGGTTTTAGTATCGTATTTTGTATGTGTTTACTACATATATATATATATATATATATATACATATATAAGTACATTTGCACATGTGTACTTGTGTTTGTATGCGCACATAAAATAATTGTATATATATAACCCTATCTATACATGCAACTCATGCACTTCCAAACATATTTTCATACATATATGGATAAGCATATTTATATATCTATGTGCATTTATATTTGCACCTTCGTATGTCCGGAGGTAACATATACATATTGTTTGATTGCATATTGGTTCCGATATGGGTAAATTGCATACATATATAGGTGTATGCATACATACATATGTACATCTGGCAGGTATATGTATATGTACAGATATCTGTTTAATTACTTGTGAGTGTAGGTGTACATTTTTAGTCAGATATAATTGTTTACACGTATATGGAGGGGTGAGAGCTGTCACATGCGTATATGTACAATTAGTATATATGCATTTAGATATATCTATGGATGAAACGACTCCAATATCTTTTTTTGAGGCCACGGGTATACTAAAAGGTTTTAGGGTTTAGTAAAACCCTAAACCCTAAAACATATC
>NW_014027937.1:0-718 GCF_001186125.1 Sphaeroforma arctica JP610
TTGGTTGTATACCACACATACACATACCATACACATACACATACACATACACATACACATACACATACACATACACATACACATACACATACACATACACATACACATACACATACACATACACATACCCATACCCATACACATACACATACACATACACATACACGTACACATACACATACATATACATATACACATATACACACACATACACACATACACCCATAAAAACACACGCACATACACACACATATATATACAAACACACACGTACTCTCGTACACACACATACATACACTCACACATATAAACTCACAAAAAATTGCATGCACGCACATGAAACCACATTTGAACACACACTTACACACACAAACACGTGCGCAGTCGCATGCATGCATGCATATGCAGCCACACATAAGCATACTCGTACATACCAGCAGGTTTGGTCGTGGCTGTCACCTGGTCGGCCGTCCCTTCCAAAGTCATTATCGCCTCCAGAGCGGCATTGCGTTTACGTTTGCTGGAGATGATATTGGAATGGTCAATCTGCGACTCGTCTTTGGGCTCAATGAAATCATCATCAGAGTCCGCTTCCTGAGATTAGAGGTTTCAACGACAGCATACATGAACATTATGTACTATGTATGTAAGTATATATATATATATATATATATATATATTTGTGTGTGTGTGTGTGTGTATATATTATTAGTTAGTT
>NW_014027936.1:0-718 GCF_001186125.1 Sphaeroforma arctica JP610
ATATCTGTAAGTATATGCATATCAAGTTGAATCCGTCCAAAGGGTTGTTTTTGCACGTGCCCTTATATTTGTAGTTGTCACTCTACTCACTTTGCACTAGTCACTTGTTGTTCTGGCCCTAATGTCGTAGATATCTCTCTCCTTTGTATTGATTCTGACCACCCCAACTAAGTGCTGGTTTCATGAACGTCTTGGTATGATGTAGTGCACTGTAGAAGGTATATATACACCGAATACCGGCTCTCAATTTACCCTGCCAATCTCGTAATATCTGTAAATAACCACCAATCAGATCGAGCCATCGCGGCCATCCTGGACGAAGAATTGACCAGCCGGAATATAGTGCCCGTGAGCCGATTAGACACTCCCACCGAACGCATGTGGCAAGCCGAACACGTGGCCCAACAACCACAGCCGCAACTGATGAAGCATTCGGTGCTGAAGGCGTCTGCCCAGAAGAAAGGGCGTGGGGTGGCTTGGTAAGTAGGTGTATATAAACGTAGTGCATGGTATTTTGGTACAGGGTCGGGATGTGGGTAGCAGAACAGTTTGGGCTGAAGACCCCCAGACAGATTTAAGAGCGTGGGGTGTGTAGCTCACTCACATTTACGCCAGGAATACAGATACTACATATACAACACACACACGCACACACTTACACACACACACACTCACACACACACACACACACACACACACACACACACACACACACACA
>NW_014027935.1:0-718 GCF_001186125.1 Sphaeroforma arctica JP610
TGTGTGTGTGTGTGTGTGTGTGTGTGTGTGTGTGTGTGTGTGTGTGTGTGTGTGTGTGTGTGTGTGTGTGTGTGTGTGTATCATGTGACTTTCCAGTTGTATCATACGAGTACTCATACCTACAGTCACACTTGCTACTTCACCATTGCCTGAGAACCCAGTGCACGGCTAGTGTGTCTGTCAGTAGTGACTATTTTCATACTTTCCTCTCGAGTCGACTGCCTACCATTCGAGTGTCTGACCCGGAGCCCTAATTCCTTGACTTGTACCATAACCTAGGTAGCGTTTTGTGTGATAAGGTTTGTCGTGTACGTCATTTACACCAAACTTTCTAGTAAGTTTAACACACGAAGTTAAATCATCTTTCCTACCTAAGTAAGCAACGTAGATCCGAAGGGATGTATCGAAGTGATAGGAGGGGTTTGTCATGTACGTCCTCGTGTGCCTGGGCAGAGTAGCTTCTTCCGCAATATGTAGTGCATATTGTATTGATTATTGCATTGTGTTTTATCAATGCAACGTGCCCCCAACTGTAGCACCCACGCTCAGCGTGTCCATCTCGAAATGGTTCGCATCCCGCTGCATTCGGCACTATACCATTGCAAGAACAATTGAGTCATACTACAACAATTGTGTCATACTATTGTCGGTATAGATACTGCATCATACATCACTAAATACTAAACAGCTGCGGTCACCTCTACCCTGTACTTTTGTC
>NW_014027934.1:0-717 GCF_001186125.1 Sphaeroforma arctica JP610
AACGAATCTACCTGACCAGTAGATCTCGGGTAAATACCGGGGAAGCTCAACTTAGCAGCCGATATGCTTTCGCGCAGCGGCAAGCTTCTCCAGTACCATTGGACTGTGACTTCAGAAGCAATCTTATCGATATTCCAAAAGTGGCATATTCGACCGAATGCAGCGGAACGAACTTATCCAGACAGCTACTACCTCCAAAAAGCACACGACGGTCATGTATCGTTCGCGAACTGGTTCCATGACAAGTGGGACCAGTCCTTGCAGCATCAAGCTCCAGAACGAATCTCCCTGGCCAGTAGATCTCGGGTACATGCAGGGGAAGCTCAACTTAGCAGCCGATATGCTTTCGCGCAGCGGCAAGCTTCTCCAGTACCATTGGACTGTGACTTCAGAAGCAATTTTATCGATATTTCAAAAGTGGCATGTTCGACCGAATGCAGCGGAACGAACATATTTAAACAGCTACTACCTCCAAAAAGCACACGACGGGCATGTATCGTTCGCGAACAGGTTCCATGACAAGTGGGACCAGTCCTTGCAGCATCAAGCTCCAGAACGAATCTCCCTGGCCAGTAGATCTCGGGTACATGCAGGGGAAGCTCAACTTAGCAGCCGATATGCTTTCGCGCAGCGGCAAGCTTCTCCAGTACCATTGGACTGTGACTTCAGAAGCAATTTTATCGATATTTCAAAAGTGGCATATTAGACCGAATGCAG
>NW_014027931.1:0-717 GCF_001186125.1 Sphaeroforma arctica JP610
GGTATATACAGGTATATATAGGTATATATAGATAGATGGATGTGTATGTAAATAGATAGAGAGAGATAGAACAAACATAGATACATAGATATATACTTAGATAGATACATAGTTAGATACATAGCTAGATGCATAGCTAGATGCATAGCTACATAGATATGTATACATATATCTAAAAATATAGTATATATAGTGTATGTGTTCATAGTCGAACATTTACCTACCTTCGTATTCTGGGAAGCACTGCGTCAGCGGCGATCTTGTGATTTTCTCTCTGAAAAGATCTACTTTGTTCAAAAATAGGATGATCGGTGTCTTGACGAACCACTTACTGTTGCATATAGCCTCGAACAGCGTTAGAGCCTCGTGCATACGGTTCTGATTGCAGGTGAGAGAAATTAGGATGTAAGGGAGGAGATTTAACTGAAGACATGGATACATCTTAAAGAGATCATAGTAGATGTGGGAGAATAGGATAAAAGAGACATACACAACGCAGCTAATAAGGAATAGGTACCATTTCATCATATGGTCTACTTGACTATACTTCTACCTACACATGCACTTGATGTCTGAAAAAGTATAAATTTAGAATAGTAGACATGGTAGGTACCGAACATAAACAGACTTCCTATTTTCTATCAAATGTACAAGTTTTATATTTGATATACATCCGTTTTANATTTGATATTATGTATATTTGATAATGTATATTTG
>NW_014027930.1:0-717 GCF_001186125.1 Sphaeroforma arctica JP610
ATATATATGTAAATGTATGTATGTATATATGTATATATGTATATATGTATGTATATTGTAAGTACTTTCTAAGTGCAAACTCCACAAATCCAAACTGGAATGCATGAAACCTTCACTGTGTATTAATGTAGTATACTAGCTCCTAAAAACTATGAAAACTAATCACTCCATCCCTTATGGCGCCTATGTCAGATTAGTTCCCTATGGACACTAACTGCTGGCCTTACCGATGGCGACCGTTCTCCTCCGGACTCTGTCGCCATCATCTATATGCTTTAGTTCTAAGTCTACTTTTAAAGTAAACTAAGTCACATACCCATATACAGTACCTTAGTTTTATGTATGCAAAATATTGGCTTACACAACCAAGCCTTTAGTTTACAACGTTGCACTGTTCTATGTATAATATACACACTCCAAACCCACCCTCTTACCTTCAAGTCCACCCGCGGAATCAGTGCGGACCCGTCGCCTTTGCACCATTCGATGCTTTGACATATGAAATGCTTGTACAAGTGTTTAAAGAGCTTGTTTAATGAACTCGTTTGTTGCATGATTAGTGTACTTGTCCCACTTTCACACTCGAAGAATCTCTTCCCACGCTCCAAGGGCGTCGTGCTCTGTCAGGCTGCCGAGTCTTTCGTACTGAATGAGGAATACCGAAAGCTCATGGGCCGATCAGAGTGCTTGCAAGTGGCCTAATGTACCCTACCTATA
>NW_014027929.1:0-717 GCF_001186125.1 Sphaeroforma arctica JP610
CAGCCCCCACCCAGCTTTGAGACCCAAGAGAAGCAAGTTACTCACTCATGCTGATTATGGGTCAAAAAGCGAGAAAGGAAAAACGGGCCGAAATATTAAGTAGCATAACATATAGTTAATGTTTCTCAGGCGGAGAAGTTGAGCGTTCTCGGTTACTCTGTGATTTTTGGGCTTAGGTCCAGTAGGTCCGTGGTGGTCGACTGGACGTTTCTTACGCTTCAGTGTTTTAAGCACATATGAAGGATGAGCATCAAGGCTCGGGATTAATGCTGTAGGCGGATAAGTTTTAACTTCCGTTCCTTCAGACGATGGAAACATGCTATCTTTTTCAGCTTGTGACTTATGCAAGCGTTTACGCCATTTTCGATTAAAGGCTTTTAAATAGTCTTGGTTATCAAAAGCATCTGAAGTCAGCTCAGCTATTGTACCGTCTATAAAGCGTGTACGATAGTATGTATAGCCTCCCTTATCCGTTCTCCGTATAATGTCTTTAAATTCAGAACGATCAAGAGGGGCTTATTACACAGCCCCCACCCAGCTTTGAGACCCAAGAGAAGCAAGTTACTCACTCAAGCTGGTTATGGGTCAAAAAGCGAGAAAGGAAAAACGGGCCGAAATATTAAGTAGCATAACATATAGTTAATGTTTCTCAGGCGGAGAAGTTGAGCGTTCTCGGTTACTCTGTGAGTTTTGGGCTTAGGTCCAGTAGGTCCGTGG
>NW_014027926.1:0-717 GCF_001186125.1 Sphaeroforma arctica JP610
TTGATACGACTCTGTCCGATTTGTTTACAATATAATACAATATAGCCGCGAATACGTAAATATTTTGCTGACTATGTATTACTTGGCCCAGAGAGTTTGATACACCGAACTTCACATGAGAGCTGCGCGGCGTGTTATCACTATTTCTGTTGCATTATCATCACCGTTTCTAATCCAGCATCCTTCGACCTAATCAACCACTTCTTTCCGCGACGATTGTCTATCATTTGTGTATTTGGAGCCGAGTGGATAAGCTGCTCTGAAACAAAGCTCGTTTTGGTTGATAAACAAATGTTGGTTTGTTGGTGCTTGTATATACGTTAAAACTGGTATTAAGAAAAAAGGGTCAAGATAAAAGATTTTTATTATGTTACGGCTCTATCCGATTCGTTCCTAATATAGTAGAATATAGCCGCAACTACTTGCCTCATACAATTAACTACCTCAATTTAATACATGAAAGCTGCGCAGCGTATCTGGGTTGGCATATGTATGCTTGAACTGGATTATCACCGTTTCTGTTGCAGCATTCGTAGCCCCCTTAAACCTTCTTGCTAAACGTTGTTCACTAGTTTTTGTTCGAGCTTTTTGAACGTTCCATATTGTGCCAATCATCATCTTCAATGTTTGTCACCATGGCCATGATCTTTCTCATGCTCCATATCATTGTCCTTCTCGTGCTCCTTGTGCTTCATGTCATGGTCCTTCTCATGCTCC
>NW_014027925.1:0-717 GCF_001186125.1 Sphaeroforma arctica JP610
GACCTTCACCTCTACAAGAAGTGAAGATGGAATATGCTTTTCAGAAGTAGATGACAAGGTGTAGGAATGACTAAACCCAAAAAAAGTACTCTAAACCCTGAACTTTTGTGTTGTGGATTCGATGAACAAGTAAACAATTGCTGAATACATACATAAGTTCGTTTCCATATACTGGTAATACTGTTGAACCCCATAGTGAATTGGCACCGAGCACGGAAAACATACTTTGTGATAGCAACCGACAATTAAAGTATATGACACTTCCCATAGTTATTTTATGTATAAAATTGCTAGGTAAACGTTTACAGGTGATATGATAAATCATTCTCATGCAGATTTGAGGTATAGAATAACTACCGAGCACATGCTTTGGAAACGCCGTTCTTACCTAGTGGCCTGTAAGGGTCACTACATGATCCAGCCAGCCAGACAGATATATGAGTTCAGGCATATCAATTCGTACTACAAATTCAGTTCGTAGCTATATAAAGATATACAAAAATACATAATCAATATTTATACAAATGTGCCTAGAGTTTTACGCAAAACGTTGGAACACCCTACACAGCCAATGGCCTGTGAGTGCCCCCGAACTTTTCAACGTGACAAACATGTGTCAAACGTCAGAAATAATGAACATTACTCGTTCTACAAACTCTGTCTAAAAATATATACGGACACGAAATACACAAATAAATAAATACACACACACGCGCG
>NW_014027924.1:0-717 GCF_001186125.1 Sphaeroforma arctica JP610
TATATATATATATATATATATATATATATATATATATATATACGAGTTACGAACTGCGACCTAACCTCAATCCATTTTCCGTTAAAACTTTTATAAATCGAAGAAATATACGTTTATATTCAACTTTTTAATTTATTATTATTATTTGTCATATTATGTACGCTTCTTTTATCGGCACTATATATTGATTGGCTTCACACTAAAATCTGGTATGTAAAAAAACCCTTCTATGGCAAATTCAAAATTTGGAGTGATTTACATCTCTATAGTCTACTACAATAAATACAGTATGTAGTGTACTACTAATAGCGAAGTGACTTCGCGTAAGTATGTATGCTCACAGTCGCAGAAATCACATATAGGGACGACCAGACAGACTGACTGACAGACCCATGACCTTCTCATACCGGAATCGATTAAATACGTCTCATATGCCCATCGTGTCAGCCTCTCGAATTAAATGATACAATTTTTGCGCTTTGCTATGTTGCGCATAGTCCTCCTCTGCATATTACAATGGCCCTGCAGTGGGCTATCGCCCCTGTGTGTGGGAATACCAGGTAGACTGAGTAGCTGTGCAGCGACGGTGAATTTTACGGTATGCGCCGGAATTGGATGCACAACTATATATACATATATATATATATATATATATATATATATATATATATATTNTATATATATATATTATTATACTACACACACACACACACACAC
>NW_014027923.1:0-717 GCF_001186125.1 Sphaeroforma arctica JP610
GTCAGCACAGAACGACCCACTACAAACAAATCGACCAGACGAAAGCGCAGAGGCATCTCCACAAATGCTGAGCACGGTAAGCAAAATGTATACGTGGCAGTAGCACAGTAGAGGACGACGTGCGAGTGGCTGGTGGATGATAGCATGTCGACCACTGCCTATGTACCACGGCAGGACGTGCAGTTGCCTTTCAACCTTTTTCAAATTGCACAGAAAACGTACACTATTTACGGACTAACTACAGCCCGACATGCGACGCTAACACTGGATGTCGGTGACACGGAAACAGACTCACGCGTGCAGTGAACCAAGGTTTGTAGTGAAACTCTCGCGCACGTCATTCTAACAGTACTACATGTATGCGTGCCCAGTGGCTCATTAACCACAACCCAAGCCACATGCCTGTGAGCATGTGCGACTACTTGCGTGATCATATATATATATATATATACATAAATTATATATATATATAAACGCACACATACACACACACACACACACAAACACACTCACACACACACGCACACACACACATACACACTCATATATATATATATATATATTAGCCCAGTGGCTTATTAACCACAACCCAAGCCACATGCCGGTGAGCATGTGCGACTGCTTGCGTGATTACATATATATATATAAATAAACGCACACACACACACACACACAAACACACACACACACACACACATACACACATACACACTCATA
>NW_014027922.1:0-717 GCF_001186125.1 Sphaeroforma arctica JP610
AAGAAGAAAACAAATTCGGGCCGAATTTCGAACCCGAGACCTACTGGTTTACCAGCCAGTACGTCTACCACTAAGCCAGTTACCACTGGTGAGAGAGGTAATATTTCAACATTTAATCTCTATAGCTCTGATGCTACCATTGACCATTCTCTTGACAAACCTAACCCTGTCAGAGGATATGATCGTATGGAACTCGATGAGGCTTACCATCCTCGTAATATCGACCCTCATTTGCCAACTAACCCTGGTAATCACGATTTTGGCAATCGCTACACCAGTACCTCGTTAGAGAGTTACCGCTCTAATCCTGAGGATGAGGAAGTGAGAATCAGACATACTCGTCTCAGGCTATTGCGCTCTGGTATGCAAGCCCTTGAGGACCGTCTATTGAATGACTCTGACCTTGACGATAGGAAAGCGGATAACATTCGCTATCTAATCGATAACAAGAGAAAGGAAATAGACACCATCTCGGCACTAGCAGCCCGTAGCACTAAGCATGAGCCTCGTGAACGCTTAGAACCAAGCTTTATAAAGCAGCTAGGTAACGCGCAGGCTGAGGTCGATTTCTCTACTAATGAGAGTACAGTGGAGACACTGAAGGCCTTCGACCAACTTAAGGAGTCTGCCAGCCTTAAGGATAAGCAGATGATGAATGCCTTTATTCATTTCTGTGAGTCAGGTGAATGGCGAACTATCTTGAAGGCCCATGAGCCC
>NW_014027921.1:0-717 GCF_001186125.1 Sphaeroforma arctica JP610
CATGATATCCCAAACGAGACATCATATCCGCTACCGGGTACGCCTCACACTCAAACTGTGTGTTAGTCTTCTTATAGTTAATGCACAGCCGCCAGTCCTCAGCAGTCAGCGGAACAAAGCCAGGCTTCTTGTACACCAAATGCGGCATAGCACACCACTTAATATTCTTCATCTCTGACTTGGTCAATTTTTCCGAAATACCACCTCCATTCCAGTCACCAATCTTAATCTTCAGGATCTCCTGGGCATCCATATCCCTGTGACTGTACACATGGTACTGCGGCACCGCATCAGCACGCACCCGCAATACAACATCCGGCAAATTCACAAATGTCGGGTTCCTTTTGTCGTAAGCAATCGATTTTATAGCTACCACCATAGCTTCAATGTCAGCTTGTGGTAGCCCAATTTCCTTACCCAACACCCTCAACGGTCCTTCATCGAACAACTGAAAGTCCTTATTCAACTCACCTAGGTCTGTGCCTATGTCACCCACCGGTAAGTCCACCGGCGTTAACACATCTGGAATCCGGGGCAGAATGTGTTCCTCAACCAGGTCCAGTACATCCCCCTGGCGCATTCGTTCAATACGCTCCTTCATCACCTGAAAATGCGCTGTCGCTGCTGCCACATATTGCTTCTGCATTACACTAGACAACGCAGCCGTTACATGTACAATATTCATCTGGCGCCGCGTCCTCGCCTGCGTGTCATTCC
>NW_014027920.1:0-717 GCF_001186125.1 Sphaeroforma arctica JP610
AGTAGTGTGTGTGTGTGTGTGTGTGTGTGTGTGTGTGTGTGTGCGTATAAGTATGTTTATATGCTATCTGCGCCGAACACGGAATATATAGCCTTGTTGCAGTGATCTGTGAATCACATGCGTATGAGCCCAAGTTCTCAAACGGTGTAACCGGTCAACATGAGACAACCCAACACAAGGTGGCACTCTAGTGCACAATCAATACGAATATCCGTCCCAAGTATAAGTTATTGAAGACAAGTCTTCTCGCAGTGATCTCTGCATCAAATGCACACGCACCCATATTCCTGAGAAGAGATTTGCATGCAATAAAACCACACGCGCGCGTTACTCTTATGCACTGTCATACCGAATCCGTGGTCTTATTGAAGCGATCTCTAAGACGGGTACGAAACTGGTACAGTTCGTAGGAGTTGGGCAGCTTCTTGGCCTCTACCTTTAGAGAGGCGTCGTGTGTGTCATCGACATCAAAAACCAGCAAATTGCAACCGAGGTGCTTGGCTAGAGCACGGACTACTTTCTCTTGGTATCTGGGGAACAACAAAGAAATGGGAATATTAGACGCTTATCTCGTATGCTATTTTTGGAGAAAACAATGATTACAACCTCAAACATAACATAAAATAACATGACTAGACAAATATATATATATATATTTATATATATATGTGTGTGTGTGTGTACATATATGTATATATATGTATACATATATATTTA
>NW_014027919.1:0-717 GCF_001186125.1 Sphaeroforma arctica JP610
GGGTTTAGAACAGGATTGTGCGCCAGATTTCACACACAGAGCAGATGACCATGCCCACGGGCTGTCCCTCCACCGCACACACAGCGTCTGCACTTACTGCTGCACCCGTCGCAACGCATTGGCCGCTGTTTGTTCACTCACAACACTACCGCGCGGGCCCATTGGCTCTGTGGGATAAACGTAATCAGAGCGTTCAGAGGCAGGCATGGTGTTGTTTTGAAGAGACGCGCCTAGCAACACGACGCGTTATGTGGGTCAGTTTGCCGGGGCGAAGCTGGTGTAAAAGGTACCGAAATGGCAAGTATGGGTGGCGTCTGGGGGATAGAAATCAGTAACAAGCGGAACCATCCTCACTGTGAGACTTGGTCTAACATACATGTGCGTGAGTGTATTCGCATAGTGCCATCGCAGGATGTATCATCTGATGGAAGGTCTCTAGAGAGGTGCCATTACATCATATGTAGAGGTAACGGTGCACGTGCGATATATGCATGCGTGCAATGACTGCGCATACACTACTTACAAGTAGTTAAATAGACGCATGTATACATATCTGCAGACAAACAGCACCCAACGGGCCCCATATCGATATACATCAGAAACCAAGCGACTGCAGCCCACAGATACAAACAGAAACAGGCACAGATACGCAGAGACACCTCTCAAGCACAGATGCCATACATATACACACACTACATGCAGAGACACGAACGATAA
>NW_014027918.1:0-717 GCF_001186125.1 Sphaeroforma arctica JP610
CCGTATGTCCTATGCATGACTATGACTACATGTCCTTTGTATGACTATGACCGTATCTTTTTCGTATGACTATGACCGTATGTCCTATGTAAGACTATGACTATATGTCCTTTGTATGAATATGACCGTATGTCTTTCGTATGTCTATGACTATTGTATGACTATGACCGTATGTCTTTCGTATGATTATGACTATATGTCCTATGTATGACTATGACCGTATGTCCTATGTATGACTATGACTATATGTCCTTTGTATGACTATGACTATATGTCCTATATATAAATATGACCGTATGTCTTCTGTATGACTAAGATTTTAAGTCCTTTGTGTGACTATGACCGTATGCCCTATGTATGACTATGAATATATGTCCAATTTATGACTATGATCGTATGTCCTTTGTATGACTATGACCGTATGCCCTATGTATGACTATGACTATATGTCCTTTGTATGACTATGACCGTATGCCCTGTGTATGACTATGACTTTATGTCCTTTGTATGACTATGACCGTATGTCTTTCGTATGACTATGATCGTATGTCCTATGTATGTCTATGACTATATGTCCTATGTATGACTATGAATATATGTCCCATGTATGACTATGGCTATATGTCCTATGAATGACTATGACCGTATGTCCTATGTATGACTAAGACTATGTGTCCTTTGTATGACTATGATCGTATGTCCTATGTATGATTATAA
>NW_014027917.1:0-716 GCF_001186125.1 Sphaeroforma arctica JP610
TACAGTAACCCTACACACACACACCTTCCACAGTAATCTCATTAACACTACACACACACACCTTCCACAGTGATCTCCTTGTGGCCTTGCAGCACCTTCCATCCGGTGGTGCCAGCCACACAATAGCCTGGCATGATGATCATGTTCTTTGGATCTGGCGCCCATTTGCAGAAGACTTCCAGCGACGTCCCTCCATGCAACATCCCCGGGGTGGCGAAGAGGACCTGCAATTGACACGACATGACATGACATGACACGACAACGACATGACACGACATGACATGACATGACATGACATGGAACGACATGGAATGATTAGAAATGACACCTTGAGGTGCTGATGCTAAATATAGATAAAGGGAGATCTAGGGACAGTGGTATGATTTGGAATCAAGTGCTCTGGAACGAACGCGCATTTGTTCATCTTGTGGAGGGGCTGTGTCATCACACATAAACGTTCTTTGGACACACACGTGTGTACGCAATACGTTCTCTAACCATACCCACGCAAGCAACACGTACATGTACACATGCACAGATACAGCTATCATCTGCATGCAGACTTGTTAGGGGGGTGCGTATATGAATGTACATTGTGCCCTGCACACGTGCACTTTTATGTGCTCTGTATATATATATATATATATACATACATATGTGTGTGTGTGTACTATTGTTCACTGCACACGTGCTACTTGTATGTGTCTCTCGTCTAT
>NW_014027916.1:0-716 GCF_001186125.1 Sphaeroforma arctica JP610
TCTCGTATTTATATATATACAAACCCACACACACATATATATATATATATATTTGCACACACACACAGAACTAGAATTGTTATCTTGTGATTGCTGTCGAAAATCGGTTCGTTTGTTCAGATGCCAAAAATGTTTTGCATTTCATTTTCTTTCACCGTGTCACTTACGCATTTGAACTTCTCGTAAGTAGTTAATGCATTATATTCCTAAGCGTAATTACCCCTTGTGTATGTATGGCCGTATTATTGCTGTTTTTTTTATTTGTAGATCCATCAATCAATTCAAGCTCGGAGTAGGATGCAACGCGTTCATATGTGGGTGCTCATATCGTTTGCTTGCTTTTTACAACAGAGCCCTGTGGGGATTCAATCGAATACTGGTCCGACTCGTGCGGCCCGATTCTGTCGGTGATGTCACGCACGTGTTCGCGTGGTGGTGTGTTGGCCAATGAAGATTCGTGTACTTCTCACTTTGGTATGTAGACCATATGCGAAGCTTATAGATCAAAGTGCACGCACTTGGATGAACTGATAGTTTGGCTATACGCGAGGGTTTAAACCAGGCTTATCATACGCAAGTGCTTGGTATAAATTTGGGATTGTCGGCCATTGTGTATCAAATGAATGTGGATAGAATATGTGCGTAGTAGGAGATGTGCCAATGTCAAGATCTGAAATCTGTGCAATCGCAGTCGATTCACCAAGGAGGGACTACAA
>NW_014027915.1:0-716 GCF_001186125.1 Sphaeroforma arctica JP610
TTACATACACATACACATACACATACACATACACATACACATACACATACACACACATACACATATACATATACATACACATACACATACACATACACATACACATACACATACACATACACATACACATACACATACATACACATATACATATACATACACATACACATACACATACACATTCTTATACCGACATGTGATCATACTAAGTTGTATGAACTTACACACTAACACGCCTACAATTGCAAAGTGATGCTGAAAAACACACAAACACAAACACATATCAACACGCATGTACAATCGCAAAGTGATGCGTAAACACGCACAAACACACACTCTCTCCCTTTTCATATTAACAGTACCAACGGTGAGTTAAAACTGGCGGACTTCGGTCTGGCGCGAGCCACGGGACTGCCCATAAAGACCTTCTCCAATGAAGTGGTGACACTGTGGTATAGGCCTCCAGATGTGCTGTTGGGATCAGTGAACTACGACACGTCTATAGATATGTGGTCGGCGGGTTGTATTCTGGCGGAATTGATCTCTGGAAGGTGTGTGGGGCTTATAAACGAGCACGTGGGTGCGAATTTCAATGTATTATAGATGTAACATAACGGTAATGTAACATTATGTAACACGTGTAATATAATGTAATGAATATCATAATATATAAGTATATATATGTATATATATGTATGCATACTTATTTGAACATA
>NW_014027914.1:0-716 GCF_001186125.1 Sphaeroforma arctica JP610
TGTGTGTGTGTGTTTGTGTGTATTTATGTTTGTGCTTGTGTTTGTTTTTGTAGTTATATATATATGTGTGTGTGTGTGCGTATACGTATATATATATGTGTGTGTGTATGTGTGTGTATATATAGATATATGTAGGTATATTGTATATATATATCAACATACATATCCATTTTTATTCATAGAATAATTTTTTTATTTAACTCTTGTATATATATATTCTTATATTCTTATTTATACTATTTACACTATTTATAACATTTGTATTGACTTTTTTTTATTTAGTTTTGTCTACATATATATATATATATATTTATATATATGTTTGTGTGTGTATGTGTGTTTGTATCTATATGTATGTATATTCATATATGTGTATTTATCTATATATATATTCTAGTTAAATATATGTATCTTTTTACATATATATAAATATATATGTATATGCATTGATAGATCGATATATATATATATAATATATATTTGTGTGTGTGTGTATGTGTATATATAAAAATTGGTCAATGTATTTGTACCATATATGCATCCGAGAAAATATATATATATGTATATGTATATACGAATTTATATATATATATGTGTGTGTGTGTGTTTGTGTGTATTGTATGTATATATGTATTTGTATATATATATATATATATGTGTGTGTGTGTGTATGTATATGTTTATATTTATATATGTATATATGTATTTGTATATGT
>NW_014027913.1:0-716 GCF_001186125.1 Sphaeroforma arctica JP610
TATACATATATATATGTGTGTGTGTGTGTGTGTGTGTGTGTGTGTGTGTGTATTATATATATATATATATATGTGTGTGTGTGTGTGTGTGTGTGTATACATTCAAAAATAAACATGTATGTGTATATGTATATACCTGGAATGGTAATTGTCCCGTCAAACAGGCATATATCGTCACGGCGAGCGACCAGATATCTACTGCCGGTCCTGAGTATTTGGTTCCGGTCAAAAGTTCCGGTGCAGCGAAATGGGGTGAACCCAAAAACGATTGCATTTTTTCATTCTGAATTGATCAGAAACAGGGGAGGAAACAAAAACTTGGTCTAGGGAACCGCTAAGGAAAGGAAAACTCGGTTTAGGGAATCGCTCCCAACAAGTACTTGCAAAAAAAAAATCGACTCGTTCAGCGGCGGTTGAAATGGTACTTGATAATCCGGATTCATTCAGGAAACCCAAACTCATAAAGTGGGGTCTACTATTGAACGCGTTCTCTGGTGAGGCTATTAGGTGGCTGTACTGTGACTTTTGGCCCTGTCCATGCGAAAAGGACTGTGACCGCACCAATTACTCTCTCCGCGTGCGTAGATAAAGCACTGTAGTGATGCGTATATACAGTTGCAGTGCTTATACTAACTTAACATCGCACATGTCTTTGAGAACAGCTGAGTACAGTATGAAAACATACACAGGAAACCAAATCAAAACAATAATATATA
>NW_014027912.1:0-716 GCF_001186125.1 Sphaeroforma arctica JP610
ATCGAGTAATTATTCGTATCGATGGATGGGATAGCTGTTTATAAAAACTAATCGGCATGTACGAACCACAGCTTTCAGTGCAATGTGTATAACATCATCTGCCAATCTGCCACCTTGATCTTGTTCTGTCGCGATTCACATAAGGGGTGATGTGTCACCACCTCAGTCTTAATCAGCCGCTACAGGCTACAGAGATCTCGGCCGCGATTTATGGGTATCAATGAACGTGCAAGATATAAACATATATATATATATATATATGCGTGTTTCAGTCACATACACAATTCAAAGTGTGCTACCATGCGAACACACTGTACGTATGAGTATTAAGATATAGCACACGATGGAATACAACACTGTTTACATACTACTTCATAGTACACAGCGGCATCTCATCGCACAATGCACTACAACACACACTACATACAACAACACGTGACGTGTGGTGGCCAGGGCATGCTGCCATTGGCCCCACCTGTGTACTTGCGCAGATATAACTATATATATATGCATGTGTATATGTAGATCAGTGCATGCTGCCATTGGCCCCACCTGTGTACTTGCGTAGATATATCTATATATATATGTATGTGTATATGTAGATCAGTGCATGCTGCCATTGGCCCCACCTGTGTACTTGCGTAGATATATATATATCTATATGTATGTGTATATGTAGAAGAGTGCATGCTGTCATTGGCCCCACCTGTGTACTT
>NW_014027911.1:0-716 GCF_001186125.1 Sphaeroforma arctica JP610
TTCTATCCACCATCAATACTATCAGCAATCTCCTTTTACCTACTATGGGCAACATCAGCAGTCACATTCTATCACCATAAATACTATCAGCAATCTCATTCTACCTATGGGCAACATCAGAAGTCACATTATATCTACCGTAAATGCTATCAGCAATCTCATTTTACCTACCATGGGCAAAATCAGCAGTCACATTCTATCACCACAAATACTATCCGCAATCTCATTTTGCCTACCATGGGCAACATTAGGAGTCACATTCTATCTACCATAAATACTATCAGAAATCTCATTTTACCGACCAGGGGTACATCCTATTAACAATCAAACTTTACCTACCATAGGCAACATCAGCAGTCACATTCCTTCTACCATATATACTATCAGCAATCTCATTTTACCTACCATGGGTACTATCAGCCACATATTTGTTACGTGTGAGTTCGTTGATCACGGCAGTGCCTTCGTAGGCGGGCGATGAGTTCTGCCACTGTCGCAATAGTCTGAGCCTTGTATCGTCCGCGTGCGAATACAGATTGTTCACGGACTAACGGGAAGATAAAATTGCGCATGCGAAGACACGATGAGAACAAAATGAGAAGTGGTGGGGGAATAGGTGAAATCACAGCCAGAACGAGTGCTATAATAAAGTAATGGGGCCATAGTATTGTATATGTGAAGATACGATGAGAACAAATATATAAATATATATATTT
>NW_014027909.1:0-716 GCF_001186125.1 Sphaeroforma arctica JP610
CACACATATATATCTAAATATATATATATATAGAGTATGTCTAATTGCATGCACATGTATATGTGCATATATACCAACAATCTACCATACCTTCAGAAATGAACTCCAAGTTTGGGTCCTGCTGTAGCGCGTTGTCCACCCACTTATCGGCCTGGGTACATTTGATCTTAACCAAACGCAGCATGGTTGGGAAGAAGTCGTCGTGGTAGTTGTTGTAGTGCTTCCTTAAGTAGGGTCTCTCATAAAGCAGCGGCTCCATGGTTTGCAACAGTCGCACCAATGCAAAGTACAGATCCGAATACGCCGATACACCCACCACCTGCAAAGTGTAGGTAGATATCAGTGGGAATGTGGGTATGTGGTCTATCTATAGATGTGCGGATAAGTGGCCTATTTATAGGGATAAGACCTGCCTAGTTCAATCAAGGTGTAAGGTATAAATATGTGTTACATTGGTGCTTCTGCGTGTCTGTGGGTTTTTTATGAATATGCATAAAATTACAAACAAGTTCCATCGTAATGGTCATAGTATCGCTACATCGGGTTTTTAGGGTTTATGGATTTAGAGCCTTAAGGTTTAGGGTATAGGGTTTTAATGTGGGTATGAACATATCTCGCGGTGAACGATGTTAGCATCTGCGCGAATGTACAGTAAGTACGGGCAGAGTGATGTGCACATATATCTATACACATACATACATACATACATACATACC
>NW_014027908.1:0-716 GCF_001186125.1 Sphaeroforma arctica JP610
TATATATTCGGCTGTGTATGGGTAGTTAGGTGGGAATTGTGCGATGCGTGAGTCTGTTTTTTTGTATTTGTATATTGTGATATCCACATGTAGTAGTATATGGCACTGCCTGAGCCACGGAGGTCTGCGGTGCGCATCCTTGCCAGTCGTTGCAACATATGTGCGAGAGATTATAGAACCGTATCGCTCATGGAATATATTCTATAAACTATCATAGATTATAGTATATATCTATGAAAAAACTATATATGATATATCATATTTGTTATAGTATATGTATATATATATATAAGTACACAACGCTCCGATCGGAAGCGATGCAGTTTAATACTGTTTAATACCAGACGTATGACTCATATGTGACACATGTTGTTACAGCTCTGCCTCACTGCCTGCGTCGAGGTCTGGTGCTCTGTCGCCTACAACGCAACCACTGGACATTCCAAGTAGTGACACGGACATACTCTCCCAATCAGTCAGTCTGTTAAATGAACGGCTCCCTGATAGGTATGTGTATCTATCAACTCGTTATGTGCTCGTGTATATGGTGTGTGTGTTGGTGTATTGTGCATGCACTTTTATATATGTATGGATATGCGTGAATAATCTCGTAGATTGAGATATCGTTGTATATGTATATGTATAAGTATATGCATATGTATATGTATGTATTTGTTATTTGTTTATATATATACACACACACACACATATATATA
>NW_014027907.1:0-716 GCF_001186125.1 Sphaeroforma arctica JP610
ACGATTTATCGAGGAGAAGACGCTCACCCTATGTTGCATTAATTACCGTATCTATTGATTGAACGGCGTTGAGAAAGACATTGATTTGTCGATAAAGAATATATATATATATATATATATATATATTCAAGTGTATATCAATCATTACGAAAATATATTTTTTGAACACCCAATTTGGATCTGTTGCGTGACATGGTACACCATTTACTCGGCCTTCACCGGTAAAGGCGGCAAAATGTGCATCGATGAATTCAACTCTGTCACCTATCCAGACGTTTATATATACATGTCAAGTCTATCCTAACTCAAAGACTTATTTATTCTCATTTACTGGTATGTGTCCTGTTCGTGATACTACTATATTCCTCGCATGGCTCATTGGATGAGTGACATTATAACAGGACAACAAAATCCACTCAGCACCGGTAGCGGACAATAGTAACGGCAGTAGTAACGGCAAGTACAAAGGGGTACTGAACATCAGAGATTTGGCGGGCTTTGTGCTTCAACACGGCAGCGGTTCATCAGGCTTACCGTATGATACGTTTAGTGTTGGTTATGTGTATGCATTGTAATACATTGTAGTGCAATGTGTTTTTTATATCTCAAGCATTAGTAATGTATATCCAATGGTATACTTCTATATATTTAGATATACATATATATACATACAAACATACACACGTATATATATATATACGTATACCGATACCTAA
>NW_014027906.1:0-716 GCF_001186125.1 Sphaeroforma arctica JP610
TTGTATTAAATTATTTAAAATACAAATAAAAACCAATGTATTATCTCTATTGATCTTGATAATTTAGACTGACCGGAGGCCGTATTTCTACACAACTTGCCTCTCCTGGGTCTCAAAGCTGGGTGGGGGCTGTGTATTAGCCGGGCCTCCACATAGACTCTATGTTATAAACGTACTCTTAAGCAGTACGTAAACTATAAGTGTACTTTTAATAGTACAAGGAACTCAAGTTTACTAAATGGGGTTTAACGGTTTTATTAATTAATACCTTTTCCGTTTTACATATCAGATATTTGGACAAAGCCATTAAAAGGCCCCAGTAAAATACCAAACATAAGATTTGGTCTAGTTCTATTAATATAACTATATTTACTTTCTAAATATATTTATATCTGAATACTTCGGTAGCGAGGTGGCTCAACCGAGCGTAGGTTTCTAAGGACTATTAGCGTTGCTTAGTTTATCCTCCGTTCAGCCAACCAGATGTGCCAGTCTGATGAAGGCTAAGTCGGTAATTCTTCATAAGTGGCAAGTTATTGGTTAATGCAATAACTATGGACATCAAGAGTATTTTTCTTTTTTCTATTCTTTTTTTCTAAAGAGAGGATTTTATGAGTCTCTCGGATTCGCCCCAACGAAACATGCCATAGTTTCTAATAGAGCGACAGCGAAACAAATAAAATCCCTTCGGCGAAAACAGTACTGAGAGGATTATA
>NW_014027905.1:0-715 GCF_001186125.1 Sphaeroforma arctica JP610
CAACTCGTTAAACGGCCAACAACCAACTCGTTGAACGGCCAACAACCAACTCGTTAAACGGCCAACAACCAACTCGTTAAACGGCCAACAACCAACTCGTTAAACAGACAACAACCAACTCGTTAAACAGCCTACAGCGCCACTCCACAGCCGCCCATAACGCATCCGAAACTCGCACTTCAGGCCATTCCTCGTGATAGAAAAGAGACATGTGCGTGTACACGAACACTCTGCCACAGCACAACTCACCTGGAGGCGCCAGTGTTGCGGATGTCGCTGCTGTCGAGGTTAACCCCACCGTGTTGGTGTTGTTGACTTGCTGAACCACCACCGGGTTCGGTAGTGTGTTGGTTTGTGTTGTGGGTGCGGTAGTCGGATGAGCGAACTCGCCTGTTGGGCGTGAGCGGGTATTCGCCTGAGTTGTATCTGATCCAGGCTGTGACGCACGCGTGTGTATTTGTCTGGTAGGTGTGTCTGGATGTGTAACGTCTGTGTTTGTTGGTGTTGAGTTTCTGCCACCTCTTGCGGACCTCCCACGGCCACGACTCCGTCCTCTGCTTCTGCTTGCGGCACCGCCTCTTGCGCTACTGTGACCCTGACCTGTATTCGAACATAGGCAACCCTATTTCTTTCTACATCCACACGTAGAAGAAATGTATACATACAGATATACATATATATATGTGTGTGTGTGTGTGTGCGTGATACAGCTATA
>NW_014027904.1:0-715 GCF_001186125.1 Sphaeroforma arctica JP610
TAGTATGTTAGTACGTATATACTTTTTGTATTCCATCAGCTATATCTGTGTATATTTTTATATGCTTGTGGTATAGTTACTATCACCATATATCTCAGCAGTTGAGTGCATTTTTTGACCCATTCTGCTGCAATTCAAGAAGCCTTCACGAGCTCTAACTCTGTAACAGTCCGAGGAATTGGCTACAGCTCTGTGCAGTCCAATAGAGAAACGTATATATTCTCCTTCCTATTGCAGGATATATATACAGGCGTGTGCGTATGCACTCAAAGTGTGTATGTGTGTACGTACCCGAAGTACGAGTACCTTCGCATATAGAATACGCCATAAACTCTAAGCAGATTCAGAGTCGAGTGTGTATTGCGTTGGGGTCCTGCGCGCGTTTTCGTATAGATTGCGGATATGGGATTGTGAAGATATAACGCCCCTGTCTGCATCTACATGCACCACTTTTAAAGCCCGGTATACTAGGATACATACCCATAAAAGTACCTATACTTACACGAAACATACCATAGAATTGAGGAAGTGTGTCGTACACGCGTTCTAACATATATCATTGAACAAAACAATGCAGGTTCAGGATCGTGTGTGTGATGAAGAAGAGGACTTGGAAGGGGCAGCGAGTGCGTACTCACTGGACAACGAGGAACTGCAGACCACGGCACATGACACCAACACAGATGAACTCGAGAGAGGAAAATGGTAAATGAAT
>NW_014027903.1:0-715 GCF_001186125.1 Sphaeroforma arctica JP610
GTGTGTGTGTGTATAGGTGTTTATGTATTGCATAGCTTAGTTCAGGAGTGCAGGAGATTGTAAACCATGAATTTCACACGGCTCGCATGTGTTGTGATAGCCAGTCATACTGACCTACATCTTGTGTGCATGACAGCGTTTCTATCAAAAGTTTGTCTTTGAACGTACTCTGCGTATGTGTCGTGTTTCTGAGTTAAATGTATAATTATTAAGCATATCACGTACTTTGTATTACTGTTTGCGCCTGTATATTCTTTTCACTCTGAATTACTATTCGCGAACACCCAGTCAGTTTTTTTGCACTCATTTATCGGTGGGTAAATGATATACAACCTCTTAAGTCTAGCTTCTCGCCCGGACATTCAATTATATATATATATATATATATATGTTTATATTTATATTTATATATTTTGGCTCTTTTCTGGTTATTCTCTCGCTTTTCACTAATTTGTTCATTGATCATCAATCACTGGTGCATGTAAAGTGCTTCGCTCGGGTCCGATGTCGCGGAGAAGGATGCTATCAGTGCCGATCTGAATGTCAAATTCGAGAATCTGGATAAAGTTTTAGATAGAACAGTCAGGGAAAATGAGATCAGTTTCAAAGAAAGTATTAGTAATTTTGCTGAAATCGCTGCAGATGTTACCGGTAAATGTATAGGGACCCGTGTATACGTAAAATCGCAGATTCTGCCGTTTATTTTTTAGGGGTT
>NW_014027902.1:0-715 GCF_001186125.1 Sphaeroforma arctica JP610
CCACCCATTGGCCCTGACCTCCTTCAGCAATTACAGGAGTGCCACGACTTCCACGGTATCTGGACCCTCCACGAACACCTTGGATCTTTTCTCCAGCATGTTGAAGAACCACCGTACCCTCACCCGTCCCTGACACATCAACAGATGTTCCCTATACCCCGGCTAATCACGCTGTTGAAGTACTACTTCCAAATATCGGTTCAAACCAAATCATCGCGCTTGTTGGTTCCAACTATGATACTTCCGATCCAGGCCAGCTAACACATACCGAATTCACCCGTGGTCTGGTGCGGCATTGGCTTACCCCCATCCTCGCTTCTCGACCGGATTATGACGGATAACCTATTCCTTCTCGGTATTTCGTACTCTACACTAACCCATTCCGCGGCACTGCACGGCGCAGACCCGATCCGTACCACAGAGGTGGGTACTCTACTTAGTATGTCAGCAAGCGAATATATGGAACATTCGATAGTAACAGTGTTTTGTCAACACCGGCCCGAATTGACTCAGCACATATCTTCCATTGTTGACTCACTTGGCCCAAGCTTCAAACGGGAATTTACTGACCACTTCTTCCCATCAATCTTTCCTGAACCACTAATCACGCTGTTGAAGTATTACTTCCAAATATCGGTTCAAACCAAATCATCGCGCTTGTTGGTTCCAACTATGATACTTCCGATCCAGGCCAGCTAACACTTACCGAATTCAT
>NW_014027901.1:0-715 GCF_001186125.1 Sphaeroforma arctica JP610
ATATAAACATATATATCTAACTGAGCTGCTCGATTCATAAATCGATAGGTGTAAAGGGATATGGATGTGCACGTGCGACAATTTTGATGGTTGATTCAATTGGGTCAGGGTGATGGGTGCACACGGCCAACTTTTGAATTCTAGACCACCAACGCTAGGATTGAATTGACAACCAGCGACGTCCGACACTGTCACACCTTCCATACTGAAATACTAGAATTGTATAGTCAGAAAACAAAGCAATTCGATGCAGAAGTCGCCTCCAATACAAATGCTAATTAGAATTTAATATATCCAAACAAAAGATTTAACTATCATCCACTTCAGACTTCTGTTTCTTGTCCATCTCGACAGCTTTTTCGCCAACCTCCGCTTTCCTCTTAGCCGCCAATGTCTCTCTGGCCTTGGCCTTGGCCTCAGTTTTGTGCATCTTCCTCTCCTGCGTCAAAGCCGATTGATACGAATATCGTAAATTTCGTATAATTCAAAAAATACATATTCCTAGATACACAAATAGAGACATATATACATAAAAACATGGATACAAAAATAGATCCATACATACATAAACATGGTTACAAAAGTAGTTGCATACATACATACGAATGTACATACTCACATGTATATTTATACATTTATAAATATATATATATATATCTATTTATTTATGTATATTTGTGTATCTATAAATATATTTCAATAGATATATCTATAA
>NW_014027900.1:0-715 GCF_001186125.1 Sphaeroforma arctica JP610
AAGTATGTATGTGTGTATGTATATATATATATATTATGACTAATTTTAGTTATTATTATTATTTATTAGTTTTATTATTAGCTCTGTTATCAATATTACTATTATTGTTAGTAGTACTATAATATATTTATATATCTATATTCATATTTATTATATACATATATTCATTGGTAAATGATGATGGATAGACATAAAGTGTTTGCATGTGCAATTATATATATTCAAGAAATATACCACAGGCATACGCGTACCCGAACCCTCTGGCATGCAACCTCGTACTGCTTTGCCTAATTAGGTGATCACATAGAAGAATATGTGTGGTTTGTGCGATAGGTCTGTCTGTACCTGGCAGTTCAATATGGACATTAGTTGGATCTTCTAATCTGTAGCACAATTTGTTGATCGGAATTGTATCCTGCGGTGGCAACCATTGGATGCTGATGTGCGGTCATAGCCTAAAACCTAAACCCTAGTGCATAGGCATCAATGTGTGCATACGAGAGACAAGCATGGTTCCATATATCTTCAAAGGAATCTTGTGTGCGCAGATTCTAATATTCTCTTGCCATTCCTATGTATCT
Source organism: Sphaeroforma arctica JP610 (assembly GCF_001186125.1). Classification (NCBI taxonomy): domain Eukaryota; class Ichthyosporea; order Ichthyophonida; genus Sphaeroforma; species Sphaeroforma arctica. Next base: position 582 of record NW_014027900.1, read on the forward strand.
GTATCATACAGACCCACAGAGTTCGCAAAGGGTAGCTGCAGCCTTCCATGGACTTATGAACGACAACAACCTCACTATGAAGGTGGAACGCGCCAACTCAGTTCGTTTCTCCAAGAATTTGGTGGTATGTTATA
>NW_014027899.1:0-715 GCF_001186125.1 Sphaeroforma arctica JP610
CAGCCCATACATAGGACGTTTGAACAATGTTTTGACTAGCCTAGTCAGCCCGCACAACACGAACATGATGCAGTATCGCAGTTAGGGGTATAGAAGAACGTAATTTGGCGTAGAGAAGGTCGATATGACAGATTTTCATAGGTGTGGGCGAGTACAGCGACGACAATGGGTAGATAGAGGTGATCAAGAAAAGCAGGTAGCAATATAGAGTCGACAGTGTCAGACGACGTAGAATGGAAACGAGTGAATTAAGCGCGCGTGAGACAGTTAGCAATGCAGAAGAGGAGCTAGGCACAGTTTGGGAGAAACTGAGACAGAAAGAATGCGATTTCAACTCGTATTTTCAACAAATATCAACGACTGGAGCAATTTTTGGTAATCAATTGGCTAGACGAAAAGACTGGCATGGTTAGAAGATCGATTTTTTCGAGTCGAATATTTTGACAACGTTGCATGCGCGAACTTCGATGGTCACGAAAGCATAGAAAAAATATATATCACGGAGAGTGTTGAACCCACGACCAACATACAACTAACAGATATATTAACCGATGTTACAAGCTAGAATATATTTTCATATATATATATACATATTTATATATATATACTTAAGTTTTCATTCTAGAGAGGAAGGAAGTCAACGTAAGTGAATTAGCCGTAGGACCAGCAAGTAGCATGGTACGGTTGAATGGTTGTTGGTGAAAAGCAGGAACCG
>NW_014027898.1:0-715 GCF_001186125.1 Sphaeroforma arctica JP610
TTTGACTTCAACATGCATTCAAAAATCCATACAAGTACAATGCTTAACACTGTAAATGTCCTGTATTATCCCTCAATTACTACTCAGGTGCCTCCGCAAAGGGCGACAGCGCCTGAGACTGTGGACTGCGGGTGCATGTCCGGATATGGGAACCAGTTCTCACGAGAAAAAGGGCGTCAGCCGTCGTATACACGCCATGGAGAAGGTAGCATGTGCGGGTAGAAGAGTATGTTTTAGTGGATATGTTTATAGTGCGTTTGTATATATATTTATTTGCATATCGGTATGTATATGATCATTGTGTATTGGTACATGTACTGCTTGTTGGTAAGTTTTGATGAGCTGTCTTGGATAAGGTAGTGTGTGCGTGTAGGAGCTAGTAAGTTCAACTGTATGTTGATAGTTTATTTGTATATGAATTGCTTGATAGTATGTATATGCTAACAATGTGATAGTATATGTATTGCTATATGGGATGAATATGTTAACAGTGTATTAGTACACGTGTTGCTTGATAATATGTATATGTTTATAGATGATATATATGCTGCTTGATGTTTTTTTATATGAATTGGTTGATATTATATAATATAGCAGTTATTACTAGGATTTCTGAGTAGAATGCTCGCACAGAATGATGTACAAATGCCGGAAAATGATAGTATAAATTGGTGCTGTTGCGTTTTCGCCTGTGAGCATATCATAGTCATTGATA
>NW_014027897.1:0-715 GCF_001186125.1 Sphaeroforma arctica JP610
TATGTGTGTGTGTGTGTGTGATAGTGGGTTGTTGGTTCATTTGAATAAGCTACCAGTGTATATCACTGCTTGCTCCAGCTCTGCGGTCTACGCGATTCAATCGACGCTGCTGCTGTAGTGCAATACCAATACTTCTCCATTTCGGATTAAGCATCCACATACCTACACTGACATTTACACATACCTACACTGACATGTACATATACCTACACTGACATTTACATATACCTACACTGACATTTATATATACCTACACTGACATGTACATATACCTACACTGCCATGTACATTAACCTTTACTGTAGTATAGTGACAGCTAGAGTATCCCTATACCACTACCATGTCACGTATATAACCTCAACTTATCACCACAATGTCGACTGTAGGGTCACCTGCTAACCCTTCTCGTACGCACACGCACAGTTAATTGTGTCCATTAAAGTCAACAGTGGGTTTTGGCCACCGCCTGATGCGCAGATGAGCCTCATCGCAGCAGCCACACGTGTTGTGTGTCAGTCATGCTGCTACTTGTACCAAGGTGTGTTAAAGTTACCTATACGACGGTGTGTTAGTGTGTGCTAATGCTAGTTGTATACTATTGTGTTATGGTGTTGTCATGACGTGGGCCTTTGCTAAAACACACACCTGTGATACTCTCCACTCCCATCTTCATTTGGGCGTTGCTGCCTCACGAGTCTTGTACAAACTTTGCAGT
>NW_014027896.1:0-715 GCF_001186125.1 Sphaeroforma arctica JP610
ATTGTTAGTTGCTGTAAAAATATACGGTTGACTTGACTGGCTCCCCTGCTCTATTGCTTCTCTGCTCTTATCGGCTTGCACGACATCTTCGAGTCGTGTATTTTTCTATTTTTGTACGATGAGCAAGAGATACACACGATATACCTACACTATGTGTTAAACGTGCAAGCAACTCTCCTCTCACACTATATCACACACTCGCACCCACAGACACTACTACATCCTTATCATTTCTAGTCATTTGTAGTCGAGTATGCGTAACCAAATACATCTGCACCAGTCTTAAGTCACTTGGCCCGTTTTGAATGGTTGTTGCGTGCGATGGCGTGCTGTTCTCTATACGACAACATATTCGATTGACATACAAAGATACAACCAACACACACGCACGGCATGTACACTCTGTATATCAAACTCGAACCATCCTGTCTTATCACAACATCCACGCACACGCACACGCACACGCACACGCACACGCACACGCACACCCACGCGCACACATACAGGTGCGACGACCTCATTGGACGATTTGGCTCGCATTGATGGGCTGTACCGCACAATGGCCTCTCTGCCGTTTGTCTACCAGAGCGACATCATCGAGTGGGTGGTAAACTGTGTGCACAGCCATATGGCTACGCATAGTGGAGTAGGCGAAGGTAGGATACGTGAGACGTTAATTTATTCCTGGTTTTCTAATGTATATCTATGTTATATA
>NW_014027895.1:0-715 GCF_001186125.1 Sphaeroforma arctica JP610
TTGGTAAACTGCACTCGCTTTGTACGTAAAATGAAGCCGGCATCAACTCAGAGCACATAACCACAGCATCTTCCCAGTCTATACGGGGAACCAACTGATGTGATGCATTGTAGTCATACGGATTAGCGGACTCTCAGATTCTTCTTTTATTGTCCGGAATGTTATACACCATCGACATCACATATAGACTGCTATTGTGTTCTTATATCTATTGGGTCCTTATCTGTACAGCTCTATTTGGGTAGGCTCGTGCCGTCGTCTGTACCGAGCGTATGCACCGCATCGTCTGTATCACTGGACGGGTCTGTACAGGTGTATGTGCCTTTGCCTACGGATAGCGAACGCCTTGGTACCAGTAAGTTGCATGTATGGTATCGTTTGGGTCTTACACTCTATGATTCCTTGGGACTATAATATATATACAGCATACACTCTATATGATTCCTTGGGACTATAATGTATATACAGCATACACTCTATATGATTCCTTGGGACTATAATATATATACAGCATATACCTTGTGTGGAACAGTGGATGGATGTGTAGGCGGTATCACACCACTGGATGGGGTTGTGCACGTGTAAATATATTCAAATGCCTCCGGATAGCGAGTGACGTTGATAGCAACAAGGCACGAGTCCTGTACCATCTCTTGCTACCCGCTCACTCTATGTTATAGTGGATCATTTGTGCAACACACACACAACAAACACA
>NW_014027894.1:0-715 GCF_001186125.1 Sphaeroforma arctica JP610
ATAGGCAATGTCTCAGCCTCACAATCCCTCAGAGTATTGCTGATTTCACGAGGCATACCTAACTTTACTAAATATCTTATTTCGTTCATTTACTTTGATATTTTCACGATACTTAGAATTTTCCTACGCGTTTATTTATTCTAAGGCGTTAATATCGCCTTGAGAGACCGAATCTTACAAGTACAGCCATCAGAAGCGACTCAGTTTTCCAACGTGATGAATCCCAGGATTACCTACTGTAGTGGACAGATGGGGAGCGTACCTGGACGCATGAATCAGACATCGCAGATGCTGATATTCTTACACTATACCGACAACGTATCAAACGCAAGCAACCAGAAGCGCACGAGGCGGTGAATATAGCCAACTTCCACTGACACTGAAGGACACCCCCATTTTCTCACCTTGAAGCATGCTCCACTCACAAGTCAGAGTGGTCAGAACAAAGACTCGGTTGTAGAGCAACCGTTGAGATGCAGTTTCCTAAGCCAAGTGTAGTTTAACCGAGAGCACAAGTCAAGACTGACTCCGATGAGCGTGGTCGAGAACTCCCGTCATAGCATAGTTTTAAAATTAGAAATATGTAAGAATATATAATGATTGCAGGTCTTCCATCTTAACCTGCTAAGGGACAAGTATTTCCCTGTACAAAACACCAACCTTTGGACAATCTAGTACTATAAGATGTCACTTTCCAACAATATTGGGGGCTGTA
>NW_014027893.1:0-715 GCF_001186125.1 Sphaeroforma arctica JP610
ACAGGGTGTATGTTTACAGTCCTGTGTAGGTATCATTGGTATGCAAAGAATGATTCAGATACAACTAAAGATACTCCCATGTCAGATAAGACGTATGTTATATACATGTGGAATACAGGGTGTATGTTAACAGTCCTGTGTAGGTACCATTGGTATGCAAAGAATGATTCAGATACAACTAAAGATGCCCCCATGTTAGATGAAACGTATGTTATATACATGTGGAATACAGGGAGTATGTTTATAGTCCTGTGTAGGTACCATTGGTATGCAATGAATGATTCAGATACAACTAAAGATGCCCCCATGTCAGATGAGACGTATGTTATATACATGTGCAATGCAGGGTGTATGTTTGAAGTTCTGTTCATGGCTGTGGCTGATAGGCAGAGAACGATAGTGTTATATCGACATACCAAGGAAAAGCCAAGGAATGTAGGCAGCCGCACATCGAGAATGCCACGCACAGATACAGATCAAAGATCACATACAGACCAGCACACAAGCATAAACAGGACCAGCGCTAAGTTGAATACACCACTGGAAAACGTATGCTTTCCTCACACACGCACGCATGCATACACATACGCACACGCACGCACATATACACATACACACACGCACGCACACGTATACACACACGCGTGCGCATACACACACAAACACACACGCGCACATACACGTACACACACACACACATACACACATATACTAT
>NW_014027892.1:0-715 GCF_001186125.1 Sphaeroforma arctica JP610
TATATATATATGGGTGTGTGTGTCCCATATCTTTTAACTTGCAAAATTGAATGTCGCATATTGCACAGAATTGGAACAGTTGAACAGTTTCTGTACTGTGCTGGAGTATTGTGAGGGGTCGGATCTGGACTTCTATCTCAAACACAACAGGCAAATGTCGGAAAGAGTAAGTTTCCTGTCTGTTTGCGCCTCCAAAACGGTTAGTGTGTTATCTTTATCTAAACAAGAAAATCGAATCATGTATGCCATTTTGTTCCGTGCGCTTCGGAAGTATATAGCATGGGAAAGTGTTGGAATATGTATTATGACTCCCGTCGAAGCTGGTACATATTTTAAACAGTGAGGCATATGTATGAATAAGGAATATCTCTCCCATGTGTTAGTGGGAGAGATATTCTTTCATATGTTAACAGTGAGGCACATGTTGATAGATGTAAATTAGATACATGTATTTGACGCGCCATGTAAATAGTATAAGAATGGAAAGCCCTGTCTTTTACACATTTCAATGTAATAGAATTCGATTACTTGTACAACATACTATAGTGATATCCACTGAACACGACACCCTGTTGCGCACTCTTGTATTGCTGCCGCCGTTTGTAGTAGTCGTGTTTAAACTTTACACACGCAATACACATATACAATCAAAGATACAAGTGTTGTTCAATCCACTCAATTACATACATATACACACACACACACACACACACAC
>NW_014027891.1:0-715 GCF_001186125.1 Sphaeroforma arctica JP610
TAAATGAAATATATATATGAAATATTTATGAATAGGTCTACTTTTCAATTGCACTCATACGTAGATCTGGTTTATAGTGTGCCTTACCATCCGCAGGATCCCATCTAGCATCTCGAGCTCAGCAGTCTGCATGGCAAATTAAAGTTACAGAAGGTTAGGCAACTTTTTTGTCGCATAAGTTAGACGATTTCATACGTATTTTATGCATTGTCGTTAAAGTTGTAATTTTGACACTGCTACGTCCGCGATTGAGATTTAAAAGCCCTGTCATAGCCGTGAGAAAGTGACTTTCTAAATTAGTATTTGAAAAGGATTCGATTGGTGTAGATTACCTGGTGGAACTATATTCAGATGGTTAGAATACCTTGTGAAACACAATACATACAAAAATGAGCAGTGCTTTACATACATTATATTTCTATTATTCGTTCAGAAGAGTGTTTCAGCAGTATAATCCATAAAATTGAGAAGGGGAAAAATCAGCTAAAAAAGGATACAATAATCTTCAATAGTCCTGCTCATCGATATTTGTGAGAGATACAAATATAATATAAAACTTGATAATGAATGTGCGCATATTCAGCTGTGGGTCTACATTTTACATACTATAATGAGATTGATAATAAAAAGAACGTGCACATCTCTATATTTACAAATAGTATACACAACGAATTTACACACCCATACATCGACACATACATACATACATACATAC
>NW_014027890.1:0-715 GCF_001186125.1 Sphaeroforma arctica JP610
CTCCTTATGCACCAGGCGTAGTTTGCCGTCGCTGCTGCCTACTCCCAAGAAGGTCTTCTGCGGAGTGTGGCCGTTGAAGTGGATGTTGCCTAGAATGTCATATGAAATGTGCTCTGCTGAGAGTAAGTCCTCTAAACTGTCCTGTGGTAAGTGAGGATACAAGCGGAAAGGGTGTAATAACGTAAGACATGTGTAAGGATATAAGACGAATTAAGAATTGAGAATAAAAGACGAGGGATGGGATAAGGCAAGGAATATAAATGGCGTGTGCTGTGTGTCGCGTGTTGCAGTGTGCACTGTTGATATCGTGTGCGTGCAATAGAGTGCTTAACGCATGCTTCACTGGATGTCGTTCGGCATTTAGGGTACTGATGATGTCAACTGATGATGTCATTCAATGATGTCATCTGAGTATGGTTTTAAGGTTTTTCGTGTCCTGTTTTACTGATGATGTCATCTGAACATGTCATCCAATGATGTCATCTGAGTATGGTTATAAGGTTTTTGTGTCCTGTGGTAGTAATTATGTCATCTGATGATGTCATCTGAGTAGGGCTTTATGGTTTTTAGTGTCCTGTATGTGTGTGTAAGAGGTGCAGGTGTAGCGTAAGACGTGTACGTACAGTTGCACTGAATTATGGCGTGTACAAATAATAGTGACGCACAAAACAAACAATCAACACAAATGAACAACCGAACAAGGCAGTGCGCGTAT
>NW_014027889.1:0-715 GCF_001186125.1 Sphaeroforma arctica JP610
ATATAAATAGATATATAAATATATAGACATAGACATAGACATAGACATAGACATAGACATAGACATAGACATAGAACATAGAACATGTACATATGCATGTATTTTAGCCAGGGATGTCCCTACGTCACATACATGTTTTACAGAAAGATACTGTGGTATTTTGCGATAGTATGCATAGCTAGGACCGGCTCACAAGCAAGTTAACCGAAACAGCGACAGAATTCAAAGAACACTACAATACAACAGAATCAGCTCTAGTCTCGTAAAACTCTACTGAAACAGGGACTAAAGGGAAATATAAATGCACCGCAGACTCACAATGGCAACACAACGGCACAGTGTGAGAGCTCTTACCGAAGCGTTGATGAGGATGTTTAGGAAAAGCCCGAAAATGACAGCGCATGCGATGGCCATAGCCGTACTCTCCCAGTCAACACTGAGAAGCGACAGAAAAGGGTGGATGATGGTGAGTGTTCAGCCATTTGTATTCGGTTCGATGTGTATTGCTAAACAGCCATATGGTTCTGAGTGCATGTTCTGTAGGATATGTATACATACAGACATACATTAGCAAGAGAAAGAGCAAAAGCAATGATTATATATATATGTATATCTTTATATATACATATATACATACATACTTACATACATACATACATACACACATACATACATACATACATACATACATTTAGAAATGTAAATACACACTCAC
>NW_014027888.1:0-715 GCF_001186125.1 Sphaeroforma arctica JP610
AAACAGCGCAAGGAGGGCATTCTAGCGTGACGCAGAAGTACCCATAGGCGTGGGAGAGCGACCTTGTCGTATGCCTTGGTTATGTCCAGACAGACGTCGTTCCACTCCTCTTCTGACTGTGTCTCAGATTCCATGGCGGCAAGTGCTTGGGTACGACAGGAGTACCGTGATTTGAAGCCATCTTGGGTAGCATGGGTAGCAGAGCCGGGGTGGTTCGTAATCAGATTAAGAAAGCACTTTTCAAAGATGCGTCTGGCTATTTGCGTAAGCGTGATGGGGCGGAAGTCGGCGGGGGAGGTGATATCTGCATCGGCTTTCTTTGGGTGCGCTGTTAGGAGGCTGCAGTTCAGGGCTGCGGGGAAGGTTCCCGCCTTCAGTAGCTCAGTGAATGCTTCGGCAAGGAGTCTAATCAGTGGGCTATTGGCGTCGGGGCGTCCTAATGTCCGGCGTTTGGTAGAGCGCTCCACTGCGGCCTTCAGGAGGAGGATGTGGATCCCGTCGGCGCCAGGTCCCTTATTGGGATAGCGTAGTACTGCCTCCATTACATCGTTGGGGCGTATGGTGGAAGTGACATCAGGAGAGGGTTCGGTATCCGGTGGAACCACGTACGGGTTTATAGAGTTGAATAGGGCCTCAAAGTAGCCAGCGAGGGTAGCGCCTGTGTCATCGGTACCCGGTATGCAGGGTTGGCGCGGGGACCGTCGTTGGTACGCAA
>NW_014027887.1:0-715 GCF_001186125.1 Sphaeroforma arctica JP610
ATTTAAATATACCCACACGCACACACACAAACACACACACACTGTACATACCACAGAGTCCCGGCAAGTGAAAGCCATGCTGTAACGGCCACTAATGCCAATTCGAGCGAGTTCGGAATGCCCGACAATACTGTCGAGCCGAAAACAATGGCTATACTAGATCCGGTGCTTATGGACATTGCACACGATCGCCGACTGAAGTATGGCTTCAAGTTTACGGATGCGGACTGGCAAAGCAGGTAGGTCTAGGTGCACAGCGCAGGGTTTAGGGTGTAGGGTTTAGGGTTTAGGGTTTAGGTTTCATTGTTGAGGGAGTTTTAGTTTCAAGTTGGCCGATTCAAATTGAAAGAACAGGTAGGTCTAGTTACACGGCTTAGGGTTTAATGATCAGAGTTTAAGAGTTTTAGGGTTTATATTTTTAGCTCCGAATTGACGGATGCGGATCAGCAAAGCTGGTAGGTCTAGTCACAAGAAGGTGACGAGGCAATCAAATTAAGCTATCATTTGTTTCAACACTAGCTATAGATGAGAGTGGTAGGTGCTTATAAGGTAGTGCACACGATTACGGACTGAAGTATGCCTTCCAGAATATAGATGAGGATAAGTATGTTGGCTTACGTACGCTCGTTCGTGTACTTAAAGGTTGGATTCTAAACGAGCGATCCGAGATAAGGAGTTATATATATATATATATATATTATGCGTATATATATAT
>NW_014027886.1:0-714 GCF_001186125.1 Sphaeroforma arctica JP610
TATATAGTATATATATTATATATAATATATATATATATATATATATATATATATATATATATATATATATATATATATATATTCTATATATATATATATATATATAATTAATATATATATATATATATATACGACGTATTCACCACCTTGCATATAATCCCATTTCCAAATACAGCTTCGTAGATGAGACACGAAAATATCCACACACTTACGCGGATACATAATATCCTCCGTCTCCACCTTCGTCCAGCTATCGCCTACCTCAGTCACTAACCCCACCTGGAAGCTCCTGTCCTCGATCTGCGGCAAGGGCCGGCAGGTCCGGGCCGTATCGGACCACTCCCCCGTCACTCTACTACACGTGCTGACCCGCGCTCCATCCATATAGTAACCATGGTTACAAGTAACCTCACAAACGGAGTCCCCGCCGTGCCACTTGCACGTGGTAGTACTGTTTGCCGGTGCAGCTGTGTCTATGAAGTCAGGGCATGTGGCTGTGGCCGGTTTATACTCGGTCGACGTCTTGAGCTCGGCCGAGATCATGACCACACCCACACTGTTGGGCTTGGCCGTGGACGCTGCTGTGGTTTCTGATATAGTTTGATTGTGCGTAGGAAATACATTGATTGCCTTAGATAATATATATATATTTATATATATATATATATATATGTGTGTGTGTGTGTGTGTGTGTGTGTGTGTGTGTGTGTGTGT
>NW_014027885.1:0-714 GCF_001186125.1 Sphaeroforma arctica JP610
TAAATGTTTATACAATATGCATATTAAGCGCAGCTACGTTTGGTTGAGATACGAGGATCATATGCCGCTATGCAGGGTTGAAGGTGATACGACAGTACACTCTAGTAAACAAACTACCATGCAATCCCTCACATATCCTTCACAACTCATGTAATCACAATATCAGCGACCATTCTATCTGTAGATCGTACGTGTGTTCACCACTCAGCTACCTACCCCTCATACCCACTCACATATCCTTCACAATTCAGCTACCTAACCCCCATGCCCTACCTACCCGTTTGCTGTCGTGCTGGTGTACTAGCACCTTGCTTCCTTCATCGCCCTCGCCTTCAGGCACGTTAACCAGATCACCCTCAACCACCTGGTCGCCATACAGCGCCTGTCGCTTGGTCACGGCCTTGTTCCAGACGTAGCTTTGCACCGAGTGTACGTACAGTGTGCGTGTTTTCCGTTCAATACCCTGGATGTTTATGGAGGTTTTAGGGTTTGAGGTTTATGTATTAGAGGATAGTATAAAAATTGGTATATACGTGCAGGGGATTAGGTCTGTGAGGGAACAGATGAGGGTTGGGTTGGGTTGGACTACCGTCACACAGCGCACACGGGCGAGCATACACGCTAAGGCAACACAGCTATGTATATATATATATGTATATATATATATATATATGCATATATAAATATATAAATATATAATATATATCTATATAT
>NW_014027884.1:0-714 GCF_001186125.1 Sphaeroforma arctica JP610
TATTCTTATATATTTAGATATATACGTAGATATAGATATAGCTGGATATATATAGATAAAAATATATACTTAGATATATATATATAAATATGAATATATACATTTATGCATGCATACATTTTGTTTATACATCCACATATATTTAAGTAGATATATATATATATATATATCTACATTCTATAAATACACTAATTTATATATATATATATATATTTATATGTATTCACGTGCATATATATATATATATTTACAATATACATATATATTTGCATAAATATACATTTATATATATATTGAAATTACTGTATATAATGATATATATATTAAAATTTCTATATATATATATATATATATGTTGATATATATATATATACATATATATATCAATAGAAGATATATATATATATATATATAAGCATTGTATAGATTTTCATTCTAATGGACAATAAAAAGTATGACAATGTCTGAATATGTATATATATTCTTGCATCAAAGTCGACACTAGTATCACACTTAATTGTCATTAGCCACATAAATAATTCTGAATCGAATAATAGATCTATCTGTAAAGGGGAAATGCCAACTACATTGCTGGTATTACTTATGAAGGATCCACTCATCGAATGATCATGTACTGAAGGGCTCACACTAGAAGGAAAGTGGGTATGAAATGTATTTAATTAACGATATATTTAATATATATAACACGCAGTA
>NW_014027883.1:0-714 GCF_001186125.1 Sphaeroforma arctica JP610
GTATGTGTGCATGTATGTATATTCATGTGAGTGTATGTGAGCGTGTGTGAATGTGAGTGAGTGAGTGAGTGAGTGTGAGTGAGTGAGTGAGTGAGTGTGAGTGTGTATGTGTGAGTGTGTATGTGTTTGTGTATGTATTTATGTACGTATGTATGTATGTATTTATATATGTGTGTATGTATTTATGTACGTATGTATGTATGTATTTATGTATGTGTGTATGTATGTATGTATGGATGTATGTATGCATGTATGTATGTATGTATGTATGTATGTATGTCTGTATGTATGTATGTATGTCTGTATGTATGTATATAAATATATATATATATATCATTTAAACAAATCCTCTGTTGGTATGTATTACACTTACATCTAGCTGTACATTTGTAAGGACATATATACATAATTATGCACTCATATTAAGATTTTTTTAGCATTCTATACACTGTGTTTTTATGAATAACATATTTATCCAACCGTTTTCGTCTATATATAATTACTTATGGTATACGGTTTTCAAGATTGTGTGTGTGCGTCGACGCGTGTTCGTCTGTACATATATATGAATAGATATATGTATATATATATGCATATCCATGAGTATCTATTGGAGTATATATATATATATAATATATATATGTATATATATTGTGTGTGTGTGTGTGTGTGTGTGTGCATGTATGTGTATGTATATGTATATATACGCGTGGG
>NW_014027882.1:0-714 GCF_001186125.1 Sphaeroforma arctica JP610
AAGATTTTTTTATAAATTGGTCTAAATGAAGCACTTCTAACTTTAGAAATGTGAACAAATGGCATAATTAAAAGTATTAAAATAGCCCCTACCATTGCCAATACACCTAATAATTTATTAGGGATAGCTCTTAAAATAGCATAAAAGGCTAAAAAATATCATTCTGGGACAATATGTGCAGGAGTAACTAGTGGGTCTGCCATAATATAATTATCAGAATGTCCTAAAGCGTTAGGTGCAAAGAATACAAAAAATGAAAAAAAGATTAAGAATAGAATCATTCCAAAAAGGTCTTTTACGGAGAAGTAAGGATGGAATGGAATTTTATCAGTTTCAGATGAAATACCTAGTGGATTATTACTTCCATCATCATGCAATGCTAATAAATGTACGATAACTAGGGCAGCTAACACAAAAGGTAAGAGATAATGTAAAGAGAAAAATCGATTTAAAGTTGCATTATCAACGGAAAAGCCCCCTCATACTCATTGTACTAAGTCTAATCCAATTAATGGGATTGCAGACACCATATTTGTAATAACAGTAGCACCTCAAAAACTCATTTGACCTCAAGGTAAAACATAGCCGATGAAACCTACACCCATTTGTACTAAAAAAATTATTACTCCTACTGATCATAATAAGACCCTAGGTTTTGTATATGAACCGTAATATAGACCTCTTGCTATATGAATATAGATACATAGAAAAAAC
>NW_014027881.1:0-714 GCF_001186125.1 Sphaeroforma arctica JP610
ACATGCTTGTACACACACACACACATGCACATACACATGCTTGTACACGCACACACACATGCACATGCACATGCTCGTATACACACCTTATGGTTCTCCGTGTATGTGACCGGGGGTCTGTCGCTGGGAGGGTTGGAGGAGCCGTCGTAGAACTTAGGATCAGTAACACTCAGGTACAGGCTCTCATTCAAGGGTATCTGACTAGCGTCCGCAGGCTTACCTGGATGTGTATTTGTGTACATATGGATACGAAGGTCGATGCGTAGCGTGTACATATAAGTAAATATAAGGTTCCGTTGTATGTTTATTTGTGTCATATAGATATAATAGTGAATGTTTATCCGTGTACATGTGAATACAAAGGTGGATGCTTGGAGTCTACTTAATACCGTTCAGTTGACACACGTAGACAACCCACGCCCACACATCCAAACAGCACAGATAGATATGATGCACACATGCACTATACACCCTCACACGTGACTGCATTCAACGGCATACCTAGATGAATATCAGGAATACGGTCCAGTCTCTCCCAGGCAGCCGCCTCGCCATATTTTTCGACCATCGGGCCAAAAGGGGCCGAGATATATGCCACACGCGTCAGTTTCATCGGCAATGCCTGGTAGATGTGAATGTGGCATACACGGCATCGAAAGTCAATTGATATATAACGGTCTATGTTTATAAATATATAAAAATATAAATATATGA
>NW_014027880.1:0-714 GCF_001186125.1 Sphaeroforma arctica JP610
TTCATATAACCTTAGTCATTGTTACTTTCCATACCATTCTGGCCATGGGAACACAGAAGTACTGGCAAGTATTTCTTGTGCACATCGCATCATTGGACGCATGCAAAAGGGTCGTATTGTTGCGCGCGCATATTCGTTTACGCAAATCTGATAGCACATACTGATATGCATTTGCAATATCACATTCTGTGCGCATAATATGATACCATATTGCGGTGTATAGGACGGGTAAAGTAGCTATATATATATAGTATCAAAGTATCATAGTATTATTCGTCATTGTATATATGAAAAGATTGTATTATTAGACCCTGTGTATATTACTACAGAGTAGACTGAGTTAGTTCAGGTCGTAACGTTCTGCTGTTATGACTGCTGAGCCATCAGAGCAGACTGTGCAACCGAAGTGGGTGCGCGTATCACCTCTCCTCATTCACTGCTGATGTGCATGTCATAGCTGCATCGCACTCGCCACTCAACAGAAGACCATGTAGTTGTTTCCATTGCACTGCATCAGTGTGTGTATGTATGGTAGCAAATGTATATGTACATTTAATGATACTACAGGCTCTTCTTTGTTCTATTTGATATTGCAGGGTGGGCAGAGATGGTGGTGTACAGGCCGTATGGTTCCGTTTCATGGCTGCTGCGCTGTCAGAACAGACAGTACAACCAAGTGGGTGATCTTTGGAGTCACCGCTCGCCTTACTGGCC
>NW_014027879.1:0-713 GCF_001186125.1 Sphaeroforma arctica JP610
GCGTCTTTTGATTTTTGACACTTTCCTGCTGCAAAAGTCTCAACCATGCACTCAGTTTTTTATATATATGTTTATATTGCGTCTTGTGTTTTTTGACTCTTTCGTTCTCTTAATAGTCTCGACTATGCACTTATTTATTTTTCCCACTACTGAACCATCTAGATCCTGTGTTAGCGTAGTGGTCCAATCACTCATAATGTTGTAGAGTTCATTTTTGTCTTACGTAGGGTTGTTTCCGAATATTTTATAGTTTCACTTTCTTTTTCTCATATTCTCAGGCGGGTAATCAGTTGCCCAACCTGGCACAGCTGATCTTTTCGAATGATATGTCACAGTGTTTGAAAGGGACAGAAGGCATACGCAAAATGTTGTCCAGAGGTGAGTACAAGCCCGTTGGCTTCGCTATAGACTGAACATACTCGCATCTTATGATTAATGGTACTTTGCATTGAACAATACTCAATCTCGTCAATTAAGCAAATCCTTTTGACTATGTCTTGAGGAATTCGAATTCTCGCTTGTTTTTGAAAATGAATGCTTGCGTAGCTTTCATAGTTAGATTGCTTGCGAGCCTATGTGTCCGTCTTTGTATCTGCCTGAGGAGAATTGGGGATATCTATTCACCAGCCAATGAACGAACAAACATAAATAATTTTCATTGAATTGCATATTTACGATACACAGATACATATTCTCGATTACGTTTGATATAT
>NW_014027878.1:0-713 GCF_001186125.1 Sphaeroforma arctica JP610
GTGGTCATGTGCATGGTCTCTCCAACTTCAGTGCGTTGTTTGTTTGTTATATATGTGTGGCACGTACATGTCCAGTATACGTTGTGCTGTGTACACAACAACAATATACACAAACTCGCAATGTACAAACAAGGACCTTTGCATACGTATGAGATAGCTCTAGCCACATACCAATAAACCCTCTTATGCATGTACGATATGGTACTGGACATGCACAAATAGTGACTCTATATGTGCATGGTAAAGCTTATGTATGTATGCTTGCAGATGTGCGTGTACCAAGGTGTGTGTGTGTGTGTGTGTGTGTGCGTTCGTATACGTTAGATCCACACGCCCACACCAGTACTCGCGATACACGAATACGTATGCGAGCATATTCTCGTAGGACGTGCATACACGCTATACACGTTTACGTATATGTGTACGTTTTTGTCACCTACTCATCGGTAAGGAACACGCTGCTAACCCCGGCTGTGGCGCTTAAGGGCACCCCATGCTGACTTAGAACATCGCCCTGTCAGATGGAAAAACGTAAAACATAAAACGTACGTACATGAGCACAGGTGCTTGAGATACAATAAAACAAAATTCAATTGGCGCTTATTTGAAATAATTCGAAAAAGGAAAGCCAAGTTTTAATACGTGAAACATACGTAAATTAGGAGTCTAAGAGAAGGAGCATTTCAAATCAGCAATTATATATATATACATTT
>NW_014027875.1:0-713 GCF_001186125.1 Sphaeroforma arctica JP610
AAATTTAGTGATAGTTCTCTATATGGCCTATCTGGGTTCTATTTGATGCTGTGGATTAAATCATTTAATTGAAGTTCTCGATATGGCTTATCCGGGTTCTATTTGATGCTGTGGATTAAATCATTTGTTGGAAGTTCTCGATATGGCATATCTGATTTCGATTTGATGCTGTGGATTAATAAGTTTGGTGGAAGTTCTCTGCATAGCTTATATGGGTTTTATTTGATGCTGTAGATTAAATAATTTGGTGGAAGTTCTCGATATGGCATATATGAGTTCTATTTGATGCTGTGGATTAATAAATTTGGTTGTAGTTCTCTATATGGCTCATCCGTTTTCTATTTGATGCTGTGGATTAAATCTTTCGGAGGAAGTTCTCTATATGGCTTATCCGTTTTCTATTTGATGCTGTGGATTAAATCATTTGGTGGAAGTTCTCTGCATGGCTTATATGGGCTTTATTTGATGCTGTAGATTAAATAATTTGGTGGAAGTTCTCGATAAGGGCTATCTGGGTTCTATTTGATGCTGTGGATTAATTAATTTGCTGGTAGTTCTCGATATGGCTCATTCGTTTTCTATTTGATGCTGTTGATTAAATCATTTGGAGTATGTTCTCTATATGGCTTATATGGGTTCTATTTGATGCTGTGGATTAAATCATTTAATGGATGTTCTCTATAGTGGCTTATCTGGGTTCTATTTGATGCTGT
>NW_014027873.1:0-713 GCF_001186125.1 Sphaeroforma arctica JP610
GTGTGTGTGTGTGTGTGTGTGTGTGTGTGTGTGTGTGTGTATGTGTGTGTATGTGTGATATATATATGAGTGTGTACATCATGCAAGTGCGTAGTGAAAATACCAAAATCTGCATGCACATGTATCATGTTGTGTGGTTGTGCGCTGAACCCCCGTGAGCTGCTGTCAGTCGTACGACACCGGGCAATACATTGAACCGTGGAACAGTTTAGGTGACGCCAGAGAATCTTGTCACTAGCCAAACCTCACGTCATTGAACATAATTAATTAGGATTATGTAATATCTACTTGTTAATTCTATTTTCTACTTGTTGCTTGTTATATTTAGGTAGCCCGGATGTTTATGCGTGTACTGTTTATCGTTCTCTACCACAGGTACAAAACCGCCCGGGAGAACTTCGATGACGAGGTCAATAAGTGCGTCAACCAATCACTGGACGAGTATCTGGACAGGCAACTGAAGGGGAATGTGATTGTCTTCAGTGAATACAGCGAGAGCAAATACGGTCGAGCCAGGGAGAATATACGCAACCTAGTATGTCTTGCGGCCATTTGCATTAATATGAATTTGTGTGATTTATACGTGATAAATATATATATATATATATATATGTATGTATGTATGTATGTATGTATGTATATGTATATAATACATATATTATATATATATATATATATATATATATATATATATATATATATATATATATATA
>NW_014027872.1:0-713 GCF_001186125.1 Sphaeroforma arctica JP610
GCCCTACCGGAGCTGGACTAACGGTGGGTATGTGTATTGGTGCCGATGTAATGTTAGAGCGTCTGAATGAATGTGGCTTCGTTTCCATCAATTAGACGGGCGTGCAGCACGAGGTATAGTACTCAAGACATGAAAATTGCACACTAGATTATAATAAATTTATCGAAGAAACTAGAAGATGGTGCTAGAACGGAAACAATTATTCGGTTCTAAGTAAAAGTTTTTCGAAGGTGCTTACGAGTACATATTGACATTTTCCATCACCAGAATGGCTCTATTCTAGAGATATGTAGACATGAGTATGTGGCCTTTGTGCGTCTTGATTCAGGTTGGCTGAAATCTTAAGTGAAAGAATACGAACATGAATATTTGCTGTACTCCGAATAACTACATGTACATAAACACTATCAACGCCGATAAGCACTACAGTTCTCGCGTGCCCATGACGACGCATGGATAAACACAGCTATCATCTACATGTGAAATCCTATTAATGCGAGCTATACAAGAGGTATCTGATAAAGTATAATATATATATATTTATATATATATACATTCATACACACACATATATAGAGAGACACACCACACACAGACATCCACGCACATATATATATATTTGTATATATATATATATATATATAAATATGCATATATAAATACCTATATATATATATATATACATACATAATATATATATATATATATATTAC
>NW_014027870.1:0-713 GCF_001186125.1 Sphaeroforma arctica JP610
ATCAATATTGTATATTGCGCTTTGTGTGATTCTCAAGCTAGAACGGCCGGATCTACAATTTAACAATTGTTGCTTCACAAATGATTTGTGAACTGTTGTCATTGGTCCCTATGCGGAGTATTTGATCTACACTTGTTATCAGGTCGTACGCACACGCCGCATCTATAAATAGAATCCGGAGCAGAGCATCTATTAATAGATTTTTCTCGCCGTACAGAACCACACATGGATGGAGGCAAATGATGAGGGTGCCAAGGAAGCGCTGGACTTACTTCGCCTCACCTCAGACATGTGGATAGATGAGCGATCGTTTGCTATTCTGGAAACATTGGGCGAAGGCACATTTGGCAAAGTCTTTCGAGGAGTTGTGTTTGTCAGTGGTTGCGCTGTGGTCTGTGCAGTTAAGACCGTGAAGAACCCTACAACCGAAACAGAGGTGCGTATACATTATGATTCAGCATGTGTGTATGTATGTAAGTATGTATGTATATTTGTGTGTATGTATGTAGGTATGTATGTATGTATGTGTGTATGTATGTATGTATCTATGTATGTATGTATGTACGTATGTATGTATGTAGGTATGTATGTATGTATGTATGTATGTATGTATGTATGTATGTATGTATGTATGTATGTATATATGTATGTATGTAGGTATGTAGGTATGTAGTCCTATGTCGGGGACGAAAGGACGTATTCTATATACATAT
>NW_014027869.1:0-713 GCF_001186125.1 Sphaeroforma arctica JP610
ACATACTACACTCATGTATGTCGACCTAATCCAAGTGGCTAATTCACACATTGCTTCTGGTACATACTACACTCATGCATGTGAGCTTGTTCTAAATGGCTAATTCACACATTGCTTCTGGTACATACTACACTCATGCATGTGAGCTTGTTCTAAATGGCTAATTCACACATTGCTTCTGGTACATACTACACTCATGCATGTGAGCTTGTTCTAAATGGCTAATTCACACATTTCTTCTGGTACATACTACACTCATGCATGTGAGCTTGTTCTAAATTGCTTAGACCTATTTCAGATGGCTATTTCACAAATATCGCTTCTGGCGCATACTACGGTGATGTATGTAGACTTATTTTCAATGGTTTATTCACACATATCGCTTTTGGTAGATACTACGGTGCTGTATGTGGCCTACACACCCCAGTGGCTGTGATCAGTACGCCCACGTTGTCGGTCGTGCGGTCGTTGCACGATGGACGCTTAGTCGTCGGGGCTGAGCTGACTTCGCTCATGACAACTGATACCACACGGAATCCACTCGATGTGAAACGCCATTCGGCTACAATAGGTATATTCAAACTGCATATGTGCGAAAAGATATGGGTATATATATATATATATATATGTATGTATATTAATATGTGTGTGTGAGTGTGTGTGTGTGTGTGTGTGTGTAGTAAATTATATCGTATATATATACACATATATAA
>NW_014027868.1:0-712 GCF_001186125.1 Sphaeroforma arctica JP610
ACCTGTAACACTGGCACACCCCATACCCACGCTTCCTCGACCCAATTCTCAGCTATATTCAGTACTACCTGTAACACTGGCACACCCCTTACCCACGCTTCCTCGACCCAATTCACAGCTATATCCAGGACTACCTGTAACACTGGCACACCCCATACCCACGCTTCCTCGACCCAATTCACAGCTATATTCAGTACTACCTGTAACACTGGCACACCCCATACCCACGCTGCCTCGACACAATTCACAGGACTTTAAGGAAAGTGAACAGATGTTGATTGAGTCTCTGAAGACGTCCAACAGAGCGAAACGAGACAACTGTGGCCTTCCGAAGGCGGAGAGAAAACGACTCAAGGCCCAACACACGGAAGAGGAACAACTGCTGATCAAGGTGTGTGCATGTATAGTCATATGTCTAGTTGCAGGGGGGGCCTTGTGTGGGGGGGGGTGGAAGGGTGTCTTATTGTCTACATGTCAGCTGCTGTGTGTGTTTCCGTGGATGTATGTTTCCGTGGATGTATGTTTCAGTGGATGTGTGTTGCCGTGAATGTGTGTTTCCGTGGATGTATGTTTCCGTGGATCTGTGTTGCCATGGATCTGTGTTTCCGTGGATGTATGTTTCCGTGGATCTGTGTTTCCGTGCATGTATGTTTCCGTGCATGTATGTTTCCGTGCATGTGTGTTTCCGTGCATGTGTGTTTCCGTGCATGTA
>NW_014027867.1:0-712 GCF_001186125.1 Sphaeroforma arctica JP610
TTCTGTGTACGGGTGTTGGCGTGTGTCTATACGTACATCATATATATATATATATAATAAATGTAAATATATATACATAAATACAGACTTACATACATGCATGCATGCATACACACACACATATATATATATACAAAAACCCGCACAGACACACACGCATATATATATAAATATATATTTAAATATATACATATATGTATATATATATATGAAGTTATATATAAATATTTATATATATCTATATATATATATATATATATACATATATATATATTTATAGATATATATATGTATCGATATCTATATATATAAATATATATATATACATATTTATTTATAAATATATTTACATATATATATAATATATATTCGTGTGCGGGTGTTGACGTGTGTCTATATATCATATATAGATATGTCTATACATCATATATAGATATGTCTATACATCATATATAGATATATAGATATTATATGTAAATAATATATGTATATTTATATATATATATACACACACACACACTTATATGTATATATATATATATATATACATATATATAAATATATATATATCTGTGTACGGGTGTTGGCGTGTGTCTATACGTACATCATATATATCTATATAATGAAATGTATATATATATCAATATGTATATATATATATATAGTTAAATAAATTTAATATACATATATATATGTATATCTATATATTTAC
>NW_014027866.1:0-712 GCF_001186125.1 Sphaeroforma arctica JP610
TATACATATAGGTGTGTGCGTGTGTGGTAAGTTGCGTTCGTGGCCATGTAATCTTACGTACACTGGAGTGAATTGGATCATCACACCAAATTACCGTCAGTTCTGTAAATGCAATTCTGAAACTACTAGATTTGCTATTAAGGTAGGGTTGAAACACGATAGAAAAACCCCCCTATTTTTGGGAACCAATAACCTGTATAATATACTAAAAATCGATTTTTGAAGCCACTCACCAGCCTACTCTCGACCCCGTACCCCAAAAAAAAACTCAAACCCACCACCAAATCATCTACGTCGTATGTCACCGTCATCAGCGTATGCCGTAATGACTTGAGACACATGCACACTGAATCAAAAAGTGCAATATAGCGATACCAAATCAACAATTAAACGTACAGCAACACAACACGCACAAGACCTTTACAAGCAACGCAACAGACCTCCATACATACACGACTACCTTTGTAAGGAGGCAGTCCATCGATGCCGTAGCGGTTCGGTACAAAGCGATAGAAGGACTTCCACAGCGCATTGGACAGCTTGTGGTTGTCGTCCGTCTGTGCTGGGCCTTTTTCAGTGTGCGGAATGTCCACTAAGAATGCGTCCGGAATGACAAAGAAGCGATAGCCAGCGGTATACATTTCCAGTGTCTGTGTGTGTAGTATGTGTGTAGTAGTAGGAGGGATGGAAGTGACTATGAAGTGATAACCAG
>NW_014027865.1:0-712 GCF_001186125.1 Sphaeroforma arctica JP610
GAATTACATAACACACACACACCACCTATACAGTTGTAAAGGTATCCCAAATGATATACGACTATACATATGCATAAAACAATAAAAATAATCTCCTAGCGCAGCTTAGGACCAACCAATCAACACACACACACTACAGCCCAATGGTCTGAGTTGGGTTTAACGCACTCACCTTGGTGTAGGCTGTATATGTCAACAGTGCGACTGAATATTATACGCACATCGTCCGCGCTGACTATTTCTTTGAGATACTCGTGCGCCCCCCCCGCACCGGCAAGCAGCGGCTTCATGTACCACTGCGAAAAGTAGTGAGAAAATAACAGGGTGAGAATTTAGTTACGTGAAGAACTAGCGGAGTGTAATAGAAGTGAGTGTAGGTTTTAGTTGAGCAAATCATTGGGAATGTTGGAAACTGGTTGATAAAGAACATGCTACCCATAGACAGCCATAATGCTAATAAACATATACCACATATATTAAAATATGTACCATGAATCGGCTCCCCAAACTTCTATATGAGACGCACTTGTTAAATTACATACACACACACACTCTCTCTCTCTCTCTCTCACAGACAGACACAGACACACACAGACACATACAGACAGACACAGACACACAGAGACAGAGACAGACACACACAGACACACACAGGCAAACGCACACGCACACACACACAAACACAGACACACAGATACACACACACACACAT
>NW_014027864.1:0-712 GCF_001186125.1 Sphaeroforma arctica JP610
TTTAGCGGTGTCTCCTCCATCGATCGGGAGAGATTCACTGTTGGAGTCGGTAGGCGTGGTTCTATATGACGTAGGAATCGTGACTTATGCAATAAAAGGTAGAAAGTAGTTATTTTTTATTCGATCTTTTACTGCAAACACCACCGACGTGTCCACTGCGGCTACAACCGGCACATTTTAGGTTAGTAGCGGGGCATTCACAACCCGTATGTATTGTCTGACCGTAGTGATTTGCTGGCAGACGTAGCACTACATGGTACGTCGTTCATTAGGAGCATTAGCGTTAGTGGTGGGGTCAAGAAACTGGTATTGACTGTCGCCGGAACTAGCGTCTTACGAAGTCTTTCCAGGAAATCAACCATGAGATAAATAGTAATGCTGGCTCTTAACGACATAATCTAAATGTTGAGTATCTTGTGCTTGTCGGCATCACGTCAACAAATAGATTTTGTGCAACGCTCGGCGAGAATGCGGCGCGCTGAACTTTGCCGCGTATGAGGATATCCAATCCGGTGGGATCGCGCGCGGAGCGACTCATCCTGAAGTCATGAGAGGGTGCGAAGGTATGCATCATCGATGATGCCGTTTGTTGCTCAGGACTGATGTTTTTAAAACGGCGTACACCGAAGCCGATCATTATGAACCATTTCAGAAGGGTCGTTGTTATATTTCCAGAAAAAACGATATGCCGGGAAGGCCACATATATTGGCA
>NW_014027863.1:0-712 GCF_001186125.1 Sphaeroforma arctica JP610
TGTTTGTCTGTGTCTGTGTCTGTGTCTGTGTTCGTGTTGGTGTGTCTGTGTTTGTATGCGTGTGTCTGTCCTGTTGGTAAGGTATCCTGTTCCCGTGTATGGATTCTAATGTGCGTGTGTAGTGTTTTCTTCTTCAACTTTTCTGACACTCCCATCTACACTTGTCTATCCGTTGATATGTTTGGTGTCGTTCAATTGCACGCTCAATGCTACAACGTCTGGCACGACACTTCGTATGGCATTGTTCTGACACTCCCATACACGCTTGTCTATTGGTGATCCATTGTTCACCTAAACAGGGAAGAAATGTCACACCCACGTCGCCTAACAGCAGTGACAAGTCCCGAACTTCGGCCCGTACTGCTCTCAACCAGATGTATCGTAATCACAGCCAATCCTCGGTAAGACAAATACCCAAATATGGCATATCAGTGCGCAACTCATAGTATCATGTGTCTGTCCACATGTATCTGTGGCATTCTGGTGTTCTATGGTGTATGTTCATATACTTCCCATACGTAGCTGTGGCATTCGGATGATCTATGGGGTATGTTCATATACTTCCCATACGTATCTGTGGCATTCTGGTATTTATGAGTTATGTTCATATGTATCTGAGGCATTCTGGTGTTCTATGGGGCATGTCCATATACTTCCCATACGTATCTGTGGCATTCTGGTGTTTATGAGTTATGTTCACATACTTCCCATA
>NW_014027861.1:0-712 GCF_001186125.1 Sphaeroforma arctica JP610
AATATATAAAATATAAAATATAAAATATAAAATATATGTATATATATATATATATATATATATATATGTATAAATGTATATGTATGTATGTATGTATGTATATATATAAATTTACATATATATATATATATATTATATATATATATTTATATATATGTATATATATTTATATATATATATGAATGAATGTATGTATGTATGTATGTATGTATGCATGTATGTATGTATGTATGTATCAATATATGTATGTATTCGTGTATGTATGTATGTTGTATGTATTTGTGAATTTTTGTATATATGTGTGCGTGTGTATGTGTGGTGTGTATGTGGGTGTGTGTGTGTGAGAGAGAGAGAGAGTGTGTGTATGTGTATGTGTGCGTGTATTTATATATATATATATAAATATGGATATATATATATATATATTTATATATATAAATACATACGCTTACACACATACATAGATAATCCATGTGTACATGCACACATGAATACATGCATATATATATATATATATATATGTGTGTGTGTATGTGTATGTGTGTGCGTGTGTGTGTATGTGTGTGCGTGTGTGTGCGTGTATGGATGTGTGTGTATATGTGTGCGTGTGTGTGCGTGTATGGGTGTGTGCGTGTGAATGTGCGTGTGTGTGTGTGTATGTGAGAGTGTTAGTGTGTGTGTGTAAGTGTATTTGTAAGAGAGAGCAAGAGAT
>NW_014027860.1:0-712 GCF_001186125.1 Sphaeroforma arctica JP610
TGTGTGTGTGTGTGTGTGTGTGTGTATGTATATGTATATATATATATATATTGGTGATAGCCGTATATATCTGGTCTACACCTATGTGCAAGCATGCCTCTATTAATCATATGACGGGCTTTACCTTTTTGTACTGATTGAGTTTCTACGCAACATACAACCAGTGGTACAGTTGCGCCGACGCATGCAAACGAATAGTTGACCGATATATACACTACTACTCTGCGAATGAGTTCTAAAAATAGATTCGTTGTCAAGCGTTTGATACCAGGGGCCCACTGCTGTTTCGATAGGGCTACCTGGTTGACTACCTACACTGATACGGGCTCCCGTAGAGACCCACCCAGTGCCATGCACTCTCTTATGATAAGCAATACAGTTGAACGTCCGTGGCAGTTGGTTGGCTGACTTCTAAAGCCCTAAAACTCTAAAAACTAGCCATAGCTACAAAGGGGTACAATTGAATATTACTGTTGACATATACAAAGCATCGATCACATTGAATACTCAGAAATCCCCGTCAAACATTGTCTGCACCAATCAGATACCGGCAATGAAGGTGGGCAAGAGTTTCTGGGCGAATGTCGATGAAGCGCAACATCTGAACGTTCTCAATATAGAAGACCTCGAGGAGGTATTTGCGGTCAAGAAAAAGACACCCAAAGATATGGGTATGAGCTCTGATAGACGTTTAACTTTATCATATGATATG
>NW_014027859.1:0-712 GCF_001186125.1 Sphaeroforma arctica JP610
TACGTTTATACGCAGAGTCTAATGTGGAGGCCCGGCTTATTACAGCACTATCCCATTCCGCCGCACTACACGGCGCAGACCCGATCCGTACCACAGAGGTGGGTACTCTACTTAGTAGGTCAGCAAGCGAATATATGGAACATTCGATAGTAACAGTGTTTTGTCAACAACGGCCCGAATTGACTCAGCACATGTCTTCCATTGTCGACTCACTTGGTCCAAGCTTCAAACGGGAATTTACTGACCACTTCTTCCCATCAATCTTTCCTGAACCACTACAGCGACTATGGGAGCCATACCATATGTTCATACATTGTAACATATATACTTGGTCATTTTTGAAAAAATTATATTATTATCCCTATTAAGAGTATATTTATAGTTTACGTACTGCTTAAGAGTACGTTTATAACATAGAGTCTAATGTGGAGGCCTGGCTATTACATCCGGACCAACACCTCCCCTCCCATGGATATAGCCGATATCGCCATCGACTGTATTACCTACGCAACAAATCCCGCGCGCGACTATTCCAAGCCGAAATCCGAGCTCATCAGAACCTACTACGGTCGTATCTCACTTTGCACGGACCAGCGGAAGGGCTGCTACGGATCATCGACCGCAACTGGCTCTATGCCGCTAACCTACAAATCTTCGGAGGGTTCTACTATGACTTGAGTAGACCTTGGGTTCAGCGGCTGCCAAACCACTC
>NW_014027858.1:0-712 GCF_001186125.1 Sphaeroforma arctica JP610
AAAGAAATTGTATTAGTCGTAGGTGTACACGAAAGACATTGTAATAGTTTTAAGCGTACAAGCAAGACAAGGTGTTTGAAAGATGTGAGAGTACAGTCGCAGCCATTGATTCGCACGAAGCAGGAGTAGCGTCTGGTTATGTGTGAGCGCATCAAAAGGTAGACGCGAGCGTAGAAGCGACAAACAGCGTGTGTATATGCGTATGTGCAGAAACAAACGAATTCATATAATGTACCGAACTTAAAAAAACAAACAAAAAAACAACAACAAATCACTCGAACGTTTCTATACACGCCCATCTGCAACGACTGGGATTGGACGGAGAAGTCGAAAGGTGCACAACAAGTAGTAGGGCAGACGCAGTCAACTGCACACGCAAGGGGCGGGTTTTAGGGTTTTAAGGTTTTAAGTTTTAGAAGAACGAACAACTGTACACAGGCGTTAGCCATATGACTCATGCACAGCTCACAGAGTGCGCAGGAGAAGGAGAGGACCAGAACACACCTCACACTCCTCTACACAGGACATACACACACGTCGCCAGACACATAACAACCACACGCGACTAGTATAAAAGATAGAATCAACCAGAACCAAAGAGCAGTGAGTGCAGGGCAAACACCTACTGTAGAGACATACGTGCAGGCTGCAGTGCGCATATGGGTGTACAAAGCAAATGAATATGTGTGTGGGGGGGGGGCACGATGATAGG
>NW_014027857.1:0-712 GCF_001186125.1 Sphaeroforma arctica JP610
TAATTCACACACACACATATATATATATATACATGTACATATATATGCATGTAAAGGTCTACACACACACACATATATATATATATATAAACATACACACACACATACAGGCAGACATGTATACCGACATGTATATATATATATATATATATATATCATGAGGCCATACCGGATCGTTTCTGCAAGCCTTCGAAAGTGGCGCGTTGCGTATACAAGCCATACAGGTTGTGCACATCTCTGTGCTCCCATTCTTGATTTGCTCCGAATCTGGCATCCTGTTAATATTTTTAAACACGACAGCATAATGAATACTCATTTTTGAGCGCAAGAACTTTCAGCCAGAAGAAATAAAACATAAAAAAAAGAAACAACTGAATACAAAAACTCAGCTGTCTGAAGGTATAACAGAACACATTCACGCACACTTATAGTGACTTCCATATTTGGGCGCCAGGGTTCTCGGCTACAAATCCCGAGAACGACTATACAGCTGACAAAAGATACACACAGAGATGTATACATACACCCACGGCTCGCCTGTAGATCGGGAGATTAATGAGCACTTAGTACTGTAAAATAGTACAAACCCCTGCATGTAGTATATATATATATATATATATAGAAAAATACCTATAAATGTGTGTGTGCGATCTAGATAAAAGTGTAAACCCATGCATGGAATATATATACATATATACATATATATAAATAT
>NW_014027856.1:0-712 GCF_001186125.1 Sphaeroforma arctica JP610
TACTACGCGCAGTGTTAGTCTCT
Source organism: Sphaeroforma arctica JP610 (assembly GCF_001186125.1). Taxonomy (NCBI): domain Eukaryota; class Ichthyosporea; order Ichthyophonida; genus Sphaeroforma; species Sphaeroforma arctica. The sequence goes on from NW_014027856.1 coordinate 24, forward strand.
ACTGCGTTACGCTTAGTGGGCTGGGTGTAGCTCGTGGTACTAAGTACTTTAGTAGAGGGATTGGTATGCTTGTGAACTATCTTCTCAAAGACAGACCAAGGCATAGATCGCAAATCACCATAGGCGATGATGTCATCATTGACTTTCTTAAAGAGGTTAGCTCCCAGAGTCTCCATCATCTGACAAATTAATAAATATTCGCCAGTATAGGTACGACCACCCATCCGAGTATTCATATGTGTCATATGAGCTAGAGCACCTCGAATAGTATTATCGTTTGCAAAGAACTTGCGAGACTCAGTTCACGGTCACGTGCATCTTCAAAAAAGGTGTTACGTATATTATCACGCAACTGGTGCCAGGGTAGGGCTTTCCAATTGGGCTCATGGGCCTTCAAGATAGTTCGCCATTCACCTGATTCACATAAATGAATAAAGGCATTCATCATCTGCTTATCCTTAAGGCTGGCAGACTCCTTAAGTTGGTCGAAGGCCTTCACTGTCTCCACTGTACTCTCATTAGTAGAGAAATCGACCTCAGCCTGCGCGTTACCTAGCTGCTTTATAAAGCTTGGTTCTAAGCGTTCACGAGGCTCATGCTCAGTGCTACGGGCTGCTAGTGCCAAGATGGTGTCTATTTCCTTTTTCTTGTTATCGCATAAATAGCGAATGTATCCGCTTTCCTATCGT
>NW_014027855.1:0-712 GCF_001186125.1 Sphaeroforma arctica JP610
TATATATATATATAAATACACACACACACACACATATCACATATACATCCTACTGCAGGTTCGCCCAAGCGCGCTTCGAGAAGTAGCCGTAGAGGTACCGCGTGTGCTGTGGACTGACATTGGGGGTCAAGAAGACGTTAAACAACGTCTGCGCGAAGCTGTGAGCTGGCCGTTGCTGCATCCTGAGGCGTTTGTGCGAATGAACATACGGCCTCCCAAGGGTGTGTTGTTGTACGGACCCCCTGGAACGAGTAAGACTATGATGGCTAAGGCACTCGCGACAGAGAGTGGGCTGAACTTTATTCCGGTCAAGGTAGTGTGTGTTTGTTTGGGTGTATCTGTATATTGTTACCATAGTGACACGAGCACATATAGACAGTGTTCAGGACATGTATAGTTGTATGTATCGGCTGTTTGCTCCATGGATCGCTGGTACGAGTGAGTATGTGACGGCAAGGCTTTGACAACGGAGAGTAGGCTCAACTTCATACCGATTTATCTAGCGTCTGTCGTATTGTGTCTATGATGTTATAGATGGGTGTATAGTGATACATTGGCCTATATATTTCACCCTATGTTGAGATATACTAGTGATGGTGTTGTATATGAGAATGTAGTCATATATATATATATATATACGCACACACACACACACACATACACACACACACACACACACACACACACACACACACACACACACACACACACA
>NW_014027854.1:0-712 GCF_001186125.1 Sphaeroforma arctica JP610
CACCAAAGAGTGCACTGAGCCTTATTGTTATGGCCACAAGAAATTGTCTGGGCTGCAGCGTTAAATGATTCACAGAACAAAATATACTATTAAACGTACAACACGACGTCAAATGTATCAAATCTGGAAGGGTTGTCCACCCCGTGAATCTACAAAAGCACGTATTTCGATTGTATAGTCTTGGTATACTGCGCTATTGGGGCTTCACACACACTGTATACTTTCTGTTCGCCTCTACACGTTGTCACGATTAAAGAGAATGAAATATCTTAAAAGAACGTTAATCGCATTCCCGTCCGTGATGCCGATGTTGGCAAATGGGAACGGCGCCTGGGCCGCCGCGACTATGTACTGTCGTTAATCGAGTTTACAACCATGGGGTACGACGACGTGAGCGACTTCGAGAGATTGATTTACAATGTCACGATGTCGGTACAAGAGCGCATATTTCTATTTCGATTGTATATTTTACAGTGTATAGACTTAATAGTGCTTCATATATGCTATGTCTATCTGTAGCATGTCCTTAGTTGTCGCGATATTCAACAAACAATGAAATAATTTAACTAGTGGGGTTTAATAGTACAATAGTTGGATATGGAAACATCTTTGCACAATTATTCTACAGAACATGTTGTTGTGTTTTTTGCGAGAGAGAGAGAGAGAGAGAGAGAGAGAGAGTGTGTGTACATACGTGTGTGTATGCGCATGT
>NW_014027852.1:0-711 GCF_001186125.1 Sphaeroforma arctica JP610
AGATGTATATGTTTTTGAATGGCCCAAATCGACCGTGGCATCATATATATTTTTGAACTCATTATCAGCGCTATCGAAAGAAGCTGAGGCCGAGATGAAGCTCAATAACCGGGTACAAAAGAAATTAGACAAAGTGACGCGAACATATGCTGAGCTCTCAGCGAGGAAGGAAGAACTCAAGCGGGAAAATGAAACACTGAAACAACGTATTGCCGATCCAAAAAGATAATGAACTAGTGGGAAATCGAGTCGTACAATGAATTCAAGAGATAATTAACAATGAAGCTGATACGTAATATTTAAATCCATAGAGCGCTTGAATGCGCTCATAAGAGATTTAAATACTGGAACCGTAGAACACTGTCTGTTTGAGCAGGGATTGGCAGGGATGCGACATAGACTTCATAAATGAATTTAGCTTAAAGCTAACTGGTGATGCCATTGAGTACATAGATTATTGGTTCGGACCGCAGCAGCAGCACGGCTTCACATGTTCCTCATCGTAGCATCAATGATGAATAGTTCCAAAAATTGGCTGACGTCTGATAATATTGTCATTTAGACATTGTATCTACGAATCGCATCAATATCGCCGGGACATACACTATCACGCACAAACATAATATATATATATATATATATATATATATATATATATATATATATATATATATATATATATAATAATAATATACAACACACACACACACA
>NW_014027851.1:0-711 GCF_001186125.1 Sphaeroforma arctica JP610
TTGTCATATATATATATACATATATATATACATATATATGTATATATATATATATACATATATATATATATATAAATATATGTATATATATTTATTATATATATATATATATAAAATGTAACTCCCCTTCCGACTCACGGTACGTATACTCATACTCTCACTCTCTCCACAGATAATCCCACACCCTCTAGCAGCCCTCCTCCGATCCATTTGGGACCTTCGGCGGCCCGAAACGGTGCCGTACTGCGCTTGAACCTCACCACATACGGCTCATTTCCCGCCAAATCACGCGCGAGTATCTGGACTTATCTACTAGACCTGCCCTTACGCGAATCTGATTGGACGAGGCTCACGCGTATGGGTACCCATGCCGCCTGCAAGGATCTGCATCTACGCTATGTGTTTGCGAATAGCCAAGGTGTGTGTGTATGTGTGTAGGTATCATTGTGTGTGTGGATCAATGTGTATACGTATTGTAATGTGAATGTGTGTGTATTTTGGTTGTTATGTATGCATGATCTTATGTGTGTTTTTATTTCTCTGTATATTCGTGTTTTAATGTGTTGTGTGTTTCTCTCCGGGTGTATGCATATACGTACTTACATTTGTTTGTGGTAGTGTATGAAGTATTTTTTTTGCATATATATATATATATATATATGTATGTATGTATGTATGTATGTATTTACATATACATATACATATATATAT
>NW_014027849.1:0-711 GCF_001186125.1 Sphaeroforma arctica JP610
TAACCAAGCTATTCGTAGAGAATGAGAAGCTTAGATTTTATAAAACAGTTTTTTCAAATTGAACTTATGTGAACATGTATCTTCATTAGTCGTGGGAGTTTAGATTCTTAAACATGCACCTGTATGTACATAGGCGACTGTTATTGTGTTTATATTTATTTCAGATTGTACGTATCAATTACTAAACTGGTAAATTCAAATGGTACTTAGGACTTCCGGGAGTCTGTTGCTCGCGCTTCTTTCGGCGATCACGCGCCGCCAAGATCAGAAGTTGACTTCCGATCGCGACAAGCTCGAGCATCCTTCGGGAACACGCGTAGCTCAGTTGAAGCCGATGATAAGCGTAGTTTCACACCTGATTTGTTAACTCCCAGGTATAATTCATATCGAACGCGATATTTGGCATTATAATTGCACGCTCTGACGAGGATAAATCTTTGCCACTCGTAGTCAATTTTGTCTCTGTACTTGAATCTTCGAGGCCTGTGCGTATGTATATGTATCTGAGTACAGTGGTTATGGTTATGTTACCAGATCTTGGGTGCTTATGGTTGTCATAATATTCCTGTTATGGCCGGACTATTATTGTTTTGTGCCATCCTGAGTTATTCTTGTTCATACTTGATCTCGTATCTGCAATATGACGTAAAATGAGCCACACGACATGATAAAGCCGGACATAATATCAAACGGTTGTCGTCGCTTCCACTA
>NW_014027847.1:0-711 GCF_001186125.1 Sphaeroforma arctica JP610
TATATATATATATGTATATGTATATATATATATATACGTATAGGTGTGGCTATTTGTACACGTATGGCTATATGTATACGTATATATTTGCGTTTATCTATATTCATAAGTATATGTACATGTACATGCTAATGTGTATGTATACGTTCATATGTATAAGTATAGTATAGGAGAATTTGTATGTATATTTATGTATATTATTTTGTATGTCTATAAGTATATTTATAAACTAATGTACAAATATATGTAGATGTATATGTATCTATACATAAATATATAAATATATATGTTGTATATATATATATATATGTATATGTATATGTATATGTATATTTATATATATGTATAAGTATAAGTATAAGTATAAGTATATGTATATGTATATATATATATACATATGTATACGTATACGTATGTGTCTATGTATACGTATATGTATGTATTGATTTACATGTACATGTAGAAGTATAAAAACAATGTATTTATGTATGCGTTATGTATGTGTATGCGTATGTGTATATGTACATGTATTTGTTTGTATATGTGTATGTTTATAAGTATATGTACATGTACATGTATATATATATATATTATGTATATATATATATATATATATATATATATATATACATATATATATATATATATATATATATATATATATATGTGTGTGTGTGTGTGTGTGTGTGTGTGTGTGTGTTGTGTGTGTGT
>NW_014027846.1:0-711 GCF_001186125.1 Sphaeroforma arctica JP610
CATACATACATACATACATACATATATATATATTTATAAATAATATAGTATATATACATATATATATATATAGATATAAATATAGATATAGATATTTATATATATAGATAGATATATAACTAACTATAAATACCTCAGAGTTTTGGGTAACGGACTGTTCTGCCGAAGTGGTGTTCGTCCCTGAGAGGTTTCAATGCAGGACATCACGTATAATGAACATTAATGAGCACAGCCGAAACTAGGATCTATATACTACTGTAATATTATATAGCTATATGCGTATACTGATACAGTATTCAAACTATTTGTATATGTTTTATTAATCTACAAACATGAATGTACTTCTACAGACATGTGAGCATCCAACCGAGCAAGTGATTCTCAATCGCAAAGCTCATGCAAATGAATGAGCGTTGAAGCTAGGTTAAACCCCCCCCCCCAAAAAAATTATGAATATGACTAAACAGGTACGCTTCTATTCAACTGTAACACATGTGTACACATCTATAGCACATACTGTAATAAGCTCGCTCATAAAAACACTGCTCATACTGGACTCTTGTGTATATTATAGGCAAACTACATAGGTTGCTGTACAAAAATATCAGGACAACACCTAAACACACGTATATATATATATATATATGTACGTACATACATATATATATATATATATATACATATATATATATATATTATTTATATATATAA
>NW_014027845.1:0-711 GCF_001186125.1 Sphaeroforma arctica JP610
TGTAAACGATTAGACGGAATGTAAATAGCAAGGTAAACACGGTATCAGGACTCTCCACGAACACCTTGGATCTTTTCTCCAGCATGTTGAAGAACCACCGTACCCTCATCTGTCCCTGACACATCAACAGATGTTCCCTATATCACGACTAATCACGCGGTTGAAGCACTACTTCCAAATATCGGTTCAAACCAAATCATCGTGCTTGTTGGTTTCGAATATGATACTTCCGATCGAGGCCAGCCAACACATACCGAATTCATCCGTGGTCTGGTGCGGCATTGGCGTACTCCCATCCTCGCTTCTCGACCGGATTATGACGGAATACCTGGTCCTTCTCGGTATTTCGTACTCTGCACTAACCCATTCCGCGGTACTACACGGCGCAGACTTAATCCGTACCACAGAGGTGGGTACTCTATTTAGTAGGTCAGCAAGCGAACATATGAAACATTCGATAGTAACAGTGTTTTGTCAACACCGGCCCAAATTGACTCAGCACATATCTTCCATTGTCGACTCACTTGGCTCAAGCTTCAAACGGGAATTTACTGACTACTTCTTCCCATCAATCTTTCCTGAACCACTACAGCGACTAATAGAACCATACCTTATGTTCAAACATTATATCATACATAATAGCCATTTTTGAAATAAATAATATTATCCCTATGTATATGTTTAGGAACTCTACACTATACATAATATATA
>NW_014027844.1:0-711 GCF_001186125.1 Sphaeroforma arctica JP610
CCAGATACATGCAGCTAGTATTAACTCTTCAATAATATTGCACACAGATACATGCAGCTAGTATTAACTCTCAATAATATTATCATACAGGAAGCACCCAGATACATGCAGCTAGTATTAACTCTTCAATAATATTGCACACAGATACATGCAGCTAGTATTAACTCTCAATGACGGAGACTCACAGCCCAGTATGCACAGCATACAGCACCCAACGCCAGACCATCACCCTGACAAAACCCTCAACCCTAAATATCTCCCTCACGTGCATGGTACCGCTTAATGGAGACTCACAGCCCAGCAAGCGCAGCATACCACACCCACCGACAGACACGCACTCTGACGTGACAACTCACCTCTCTGGATGTGCGCCGGACAGGCTTGAGCCAAAGCCGTCAACGCACGGCGCAGGCTTGTCTCTACGGGCATCCAGGGAGTGACAAAGACATCATGCAGCCCATGGCCAAGTACTATGACATCGTGGTGTGCACAGTGGGTGGGTATCAGATGTGTGTCAATGGCACTCTCCAGGTCAACAGAGCGCATGGTAAAGCTCGCGTCGATATCAAAGCCGCTCGGATGCTGGAAAGTACAGGTGACGAATCAATATTTATAAATATTATATGTATATATACATATATATATATATATGTATATATATATATATATATAAATATATATAGATACAGATATATATATATGTATATTCAT
>NW_014027843.1:0-711 GCF_001186125.1 Sphaeroforma arctica JP610
ATATATATTTCCGAACGTTGCATGAGGAGTGTTTTAAATGCATCCCGGTGTTCTACCACTTTAACTGGTGCATTTGTCCGATGGGGTATGATGCTGTGATGGCTTAGGATTCAATGTATAGTGCTCCAAAAAGCCAGAGAATAGTTGAATCTTGGTCCCAAAAGAAATAGAAACCCGTAAATGAGGCGGAATGATCTGCATACTTTGACTATCAGAGTGGGAAAGAGATTTTGTTTGCATCTGCACTTAAATATTGAAGATATTACTGAGCGACTTCTGGGTCAGGATCTGTGCAAATGAAAGGAACTGTGCTGCAGGAAATATTCTATGTCTACCCTTGCCCTACTGTGTATTCTAATTGGGTTCGTCATCATTTCTGCACTCTGCAACATCATATTTCAAAGACAAGTTTTATTTTTTTCTTTGGGGTTCATATAAAAAAATCTATTCTTCCTTGCAACGCCGCACATGATTCAGTGCCGCTTCCGTTGCGTCGAATTTACTTTTTTTGCGCGTGATCTTGCTCGAAATGTTCGAGCATTCTATATCGTGCACCATAGTCTTCAATGTTTGTCATCACCATGATCCTTTTCATGCATGTCATGATCCTTTTCATCCATATCATGGTCCTTCTCATGCATGTCGTGGTCTTTCTCATACGTGTCATGATCCTTCTCATGCGTGTCGTGGTCCTTCTCATACGTGTCATGA
>NW_014027842.1:0-710 GCF_001186125.1 Sphaeroforma arctica JP610
TTATTATATTACGTATATATATATGTATGTATATATATATATATATATATGTATATAATATCTTATATATATATATATATATATAATACCCTAGAGTATCGATATACAAATGTGTATATGTGTATATGTGTACATGTGTATATGTGTATATGTGTATATGTGTACATGTGTATATGTATATATACAAGAATCCACTTTACGTGTGTATCGTCGTGTCTGTATATTTAGTGTGTGTATTGTAAAAAAAATATCAGAGAACTCGACGATCTCGGCTAGTTCATACAGGTGTACTGTTTGAGTATATAAAGATCAAGTTGTCTTTCTACGCACGTGTAATCGGCTAAGCAATACATACGTATATGTATGTACAGGTGTAATTGTCTATATATGTATGTGCATGCATAAATACGTACACTGATGAGGTGTTTGTTTATACTTTCGCCCAATTAAGATATCCATGCATGCGCATATTAACTCACCGAGATTGTCGAGCGCTCTTATGAGTTCTTCGCACGAGATTTTTCCGTTGTTGTCTATATCGCTACGATGGAATGCCTCACGCAGCACCGCTACATCCGGCGACTTGCGCTTCTCCGCCTGTATATCACAAAATAAAAGAAATAATCAGTATCCATATACGTATATATATATATATATGTATATATATATATATATATATATATATATATGNTATATAACTATACTAAATA
>NW_014027841.1:0-710 GCF_001186125.1 Sphaeroforma arctica JP610
AGTACTTTGTTGGTAATGATATGATTGTTAGTACTTTGTTGGTAATGATATGATTGTTAGTACTCTGCTATCATGTGATATGACTGTTAGTACTTTGTCGGTAATGATATGATTGTTAGTACTCTGCTATCATGTGATATGACTGTTAGTACTTTGTTGGTAACGATATGATTGTTAGTACTCTGTTATCTTGTGATATGATTGTTAGTACTTTGTTGTTAATGATATGATTGTTAGTACTCTGTTATCTTGTTATATGATTGTTAGTACTTTGTTGGTAATGATATGATTGTTAGTACTCTGTTATCTTGTGATATGATTGTTAGTACTTTGTTGTTAATGATATGATTGTTAGTACTCTGTTATCTTGTGATATGACTGATAGTACTTTGTTGGTAATGATATGATTGTTCGTACTCTGTTATCTTGTGATATGATTGTTAGTACTTTGTTGGTAATGATATGATTGTTAGTACTCTGTTATCTTGTGATATGATTGTTAATACTTTGTTGTTAATGATATGATTGTTAGTACTCTGATATCATGTGATATGATTGTTAGTACTTTGTTCGTAATGATATGATTGTTAGTACTCTGTTATCATGTGATATGATTGCTAGTACTTTGTTGGTAATGATATGATTGTTAGTACTCTGTTATCATGTGATATGATTGTTAGTACTTTGTTGGTAATGATATGATTTGTTTG
>NW_014027839.1:0-710 GCF_001186125.1 Sphaeroforma arctica JP610
TAAGTACACTCAGAGCTCACCAGTACATCATACAATGCGAATGGACCAAACGCCAACTGACATAGTAACACACCAAGTACACTCAGAGCTCACCAGTACATCATACAATGCGAACGGACCAAACGCCAACTGACATAGTAACACACCAAGTACACTCAGAGCTCACCAGTACATCATACAATGCGAACGGACCAAACGCCAACTGACATAGTAACACACCAAGTACACTCAGAGCTCACCAGTACATCATACAATGCGAACGGACCAAACACCAACTGACATAGAACGGTACACGTTTCCTCGCAGGAAAAAAATTATGATTCTGACGCCACCCAGAGTAAGATAAGGACACACACAAACGATCACGCGGCATATAAAGCATTGATTGGTGTTGTCGTACGGTCATATAGTACGCCCACACCGAACGCCTAGAGCTTCTAACCGACGATACACCAAACCGTGATGTAAACTCACGGTCACGAACCAAACGCATAACATAGATAACACAACGAGCCCATGCGTACCCGTGGTTCTCCTAGCAACAGTCTCACCACATTGTCCCTTCCACGACTACAGGCACAGATAAGCGCATAACAGTCTCTCGCAGCTGGGTCGATTCTGTGCTCAATGACGAGATGGCGAGAATGTAACGGAATTGGATATAAGTACAGAACAGTTTAGAAATGCAGAAATTTATGCGCACGGAAGCT
>NW_014027838.1:0-710 GCF_001186125.1 Sphaeroforma arctica JP610
GCACACACATACATACATACATATATACATACATACATACATATATATATTATGGAGATATATGTAAGTGACAGACACTCATGTAGTACCTGACAGCTGTTTGCAGGCGAATGGTGGCCCTGAGTTCACGCATACGTTGGACCTTTCTGCGCGCAATGAATCCTCGAATAACCCTTTGGCACGTGAGTGTCGACGTCTGTTGCTGTATGTAGCGCTTGCGACCAATTCTTCCACGGGCCTAGAGCGGATGTGTACGTGATAAAGGTTGGTACACGTATATATGTGTATGTGCATGCGTACGCGTATGTGCATGCGTACATGTATGTGTATGCGTGTTAGCGGTTGATATGTGTATGTATGTGTTATACACGTAAGCCATAGAGTTTGCGGGCATGCGTAGTGTATGTGTGGTGAGGTGAGAGTGTGTGCACACGTATGTTTCAATAGTATAAACATATGTATGTATAGCGGAGCGCGCGGTATGTGTGCACAGATATCTACACATAGTCAAGCACAGGAGAGTAGTGTTTGTTACCTATGCTACCCCGTGCGTGCGCTTGTTGTACAGTCGAAAGTCGATGAACACATACTGTCTGCAGAAAGGCAACGTGTAATTTGGGAGACAAAAACGAAAGATCTCATACACCCACCCACCAACCCATATATATATATATATAAATATAAATATAAATATATATAAATATAAATAT
>NW_014027837.1:0-710 GCF_001186125.1 Sphaeroforma arctica JP610
AAAAAACGAAGAAAAACCCTAGCCTAGCCCTACCTTATCGCTCTACTATAGGGCGCCACATGTTAAAAACGAAGAAAAACCCTAGCCTAGCCCCTCTCTCTCGCTCTACTACAGGGCGCCACAAGTTAAAAAACGAAGAAAAACCGGTTTGTGCCGGTACCAACCTCTACAAAACCCAAGTGGCCACCGTCACTCTTGACAAATTGACATGTTATAGCTTCCTATGTTTCTACGCCTGTATTCTGTAGTCTGTGGTGAAGACGGATGAAGTACACTTTCAATCGCTGTATAGAACGAATACAGCGCAAGTATTTAATGGACACCTGGATGATGTAAGCATACATATGATCGCCCAGTAAACTTCAGATTCGTACTAGATTAGAGCGTCATGGAATGGATTCGTTGGAGGATTCGATACATGTGTGCGTAAGATGAATTCGGAATGTTCACAAAGGTATCTATGCATTGATCTTGAGAGCATGTTTGTGTACAAGCAATTCAAAAACTAAATAAAAAGGGAATTATCGCATGCGCAATTTGTATTCAAACCTTACTCGACCCTTTTGCATTGTTTTATGTGTTTGGTGATAAGTATTGTATATATATATATATATATATATTTACATGTTTATGTATATAAATATCTATAATATATATATATATATATATGTACATACATATATATAAAATATAAAATATGTAAATTCAAA
>NW_014027836.1:0-710 GCF_001186125.1 Sphaeroforma arctica JP610
CATTTTATTTTCATTATACACTATGTAGTATACACATTACCCTAGTAGAGCCTTAAACTCATCTTTTGCCTTTTGTAGTGCTGTGGTAAACATTTTTTCTAGCTCTTCATCATCATCAACTTCTAGTATGGCTTTCTTGAGTTCCAGTATTTCTTTTGAAAGTGTAGCTATGTCTCGCACGTTGTCGCTATCAATGAGCATTTGCACCCCCTTGAAAAATGTTTCGTTCATAGCTTCGTCGCTTTCCTTTGAACGCGCCAATTCTTTCATGGCCTGTTCTTTCCTCTTTAGCTCATTTTCATGCTTGGCGCTGCGTGTACGTCCGGTTGGTGTTGTGGACACACCGGAGTCAGCGCAATCAGAAACTTCGGTGTCTTCCCATTTAATAGCACTAGACATCCCAGTAGTTAGTGGGCCTCCTGCAACAGCACAGAGTGCTTCTAATGTACCCTCCCCACGTGGCAATATGTACGTGTACAACATCAGTGCACAAATCTTATCATTAAAGAAATCCATAAATGTGGGCGCATGATGGCCAGATTTCTCCTTATTTGTTTGTGTAGAAATACGGCCTCCGGTCAGTCTAAAATATCAAGATCAATTGAGACAATACATTGGTTTTTATTTGTATTTTAAATAATTTAATACAAGCTCTTTTTCCAATATTTCCAAAGTGTTCTAAATTCACTTTGATGGCTCCAATAGCCTGA
>NW_014027835.1:0-710 GCF_001186125.1 Sphaeroforma arctica JP610
GTTGCGTGTTTGTGGGTGTGTATAATTTGCTATATATACACTTTTTTGCAGTGACATATTGTGACAGTGTCTACTACCTCACACATCCAAGCTGAATGATGCGATGGGAATATATTTGTTTTTCTTATCTCTATAGCTGACACTCCTATGCGTTCTTATTAGCGGTTTATTTGCATCTCATACAGCGGACTCTCTGGTCTGAGGCACATATGCGACACAAAAGGTAGGGCGCCCACTGTTGCAGAATGTACTACGTGATGGATTTTTTGGAAAATGTAGCAGTATTTCATGAGATCGTTTCAGTTGTATCATTGATGTTCATGAACATCTATAGGAGCAGTCCTAAATAGACGTTTGCCGCATATATACATAAATATACTGTCACAATTGCTACATATATCTACGTCGGTTGAGTGGTATGGCATTTCGTTCGTGTATGAAGTAGAGCTGTATACTTGGATGCAAGATTGTGTAGGCCGAATGCGGTCACTGTGTACGCACTTATACACTAGGGCAAAAATCTGCTGTATGAGCATATATTACATATGGAAATATAAGCGTTATACACCTGATTTTTACCTCTACGTTCACATCCCTTCTGAAAGACCCAAACCCGAAACTTCACAGCCTTATTATATATATATATATATATATATATGCACACACACACACACACACACACATACACATACACACACACACACACACAC
>NW_014027833.1:0-710 GCF_001186125.1 Sphaeroforma arctica JP610
TCAGCTAATGTATTAACGTGACTTACGTTATTATGTCTATCTACAAATTAGGCATGTGGTCATGAACACTTAGTACTTCTAGTGAAAATTATTCAATAAAGAACAGCTAGAGGTACGCCCTGTGTGATCGAGGATATTTAGGCTCTTAACAAGAGGCAGTCCCGATCATTCTTACACAAGCTACCACTGCTAAATCCTAACTGACTAAATTGTATTTTAGTTTAATATAGTTTGAAACCTAGTAATTTCCATCGGAGTTTACATATTTTTCAGTTATTTAGTTATTTAGTAGTTACAGTAGTGTACTGCTTCTAGACTGTCTAAAAAATCCTAACTGACTAAATTGTATTTTAGTTTAATATAGTTTGAAACTTAGTAATTTCCATCGGAGTTTACATATTTTTCAGTTATTTAGTAGTTACAGTAGTGTACTGCTTCTAGACTGTCTAACATCGATTTACTATCCAGCAAATACTATGGCTAAGGGTACTTCTAAAGGCAAGGGAGCCGCTAGCTCTAAGCCTGCTAAGCCTGCCGAGGTTCCTGAGGTCCCTGTGGAAACACCTTGCCTGTCTGGAGTTGAGCCTGCCGAGGAAACTGTTGGGGAAGTCAATTCTGAGGTTGGTACAGAGGATAATTCTGAGGATGACTCGTCGGATCCTAAAGCCTTGGAAGAAGAGGTATCTACTGCCGCGGAAAGGTTCGCCAGC
>NW_014027832.1:0-710 GCF_001186125.1 Sphaeroforma arctica JP610
TGAGTTCGCCCGGTCGCCTAACACTACCCAATTGGTAGGTAAAACCGGGCCAGGTTATAGCAAGCCTCCTGGTCCCCTTTCCTCTTGGTATAGTATTTGTAGAAATAAGCGAGTGCATCAAGTGCCGTCAGATGCCTCTCCTGCACATTCTTAGTCATCACTCGGTGTAGCAACGTGATGGATAGCAGCAGTGTGGTGAGCTCGTTCTCCGGATCTAGTGTGTAGGCCATCAGGTAGTTCTCTGGGGAAAAGGTATTTGGAATGAAGGGTATTAGGGTTTTAGGTTTTGATTTGTACGAGCGTGTAGGCCTCTAGGGTTTGTAGTTTTTAGGGAGTCTACATTTACGGCTGTGGTTGTAAACGCTCGCGGTCGTAACGTGAATCGATTCGTGTAAGTTTAGGTGCGAATGGAGGTCGTCTGGCATGCGCTTGAATATTCTCAGATCGACATTTTACTGATACTCTGTCTCGGTCGTACATTGAGAAATGCAATACAACTGTCGCCACAGACCCCGCTTGCAGCATGCCCAAGGCACACAAGAGTACGCAGGCCAACTACTACACTCTGCGATAAATCACATGGCTGATACTCGCAAATCAGCAACACGGACCATGCGCAATCTATAAACCTAATTCTCTATATAAAAATACCCCCCTAAACCTCCCAAAAAAAAGACCCCCAAAACCAATAATAAAACAACCCTCTTCAC
>NW_014027831.1:0-710 GCF_001186125.1 Sphaeroforma arctica JP610
ATATTGTAAATATATATTGCTTTGTTAATTAGTATTCCTCATCTTAGCATCGATTACGACTGTACTGCCTCTATACACGTTATTGTTGTCAGGCTATGAAAACGAAGCGATTGGACACTACATGCACAGCGGTATCAAAAACTATACATCAAGCTCACATGAAACAATTTGACAAAACATTAGACATCGCCTTTACAAGACATTCCCAAAAAATAGAAAAACGATAGTATCCTCAAAAATAAGAATAGACATAGTGCTTAAATAACACAACAACAACCCACCATTAAGGCTATGAAGATAGTGCCGTCCGACAGGCCATGTAAGGCAGCCACCGCCCATCCACTCGCAGCGCCAGATATCGTAATCTTCTTCTTCTGAATACCTTGGTACATGAACGGCAATGGTGCCAACATTGACAGACCCCAGCGCAAGGGAGAGATCTGAGCATCCATTAGCGACGGCTTGTGAGCATAAATATATATATATATATTTATAGATATATATATATATATATATATAAAACCCTATATATATTTATGTATGTATGTACGTATGTCTCTATCTATCTATCTATCTATCTATGTATATATTTATGTATGTATGTATGTATGTATGTATGTAAGTATGTATGTACGTATGTTTGTATATATGTATGTATGTATGTTTATATGTATGTATATATGTTTATATATACACACACTTATATATAT
>NW_014027830.1:0-710 GCF_001186125.1 Sphaeroforma arctica JP610
TTCGATTGAAGATACCAATAACCTCCATAGTACTATTCGATTGAAGATATCAATAACCTTCATAGTACTATTTGGTTGAAGATACCAATAACCTTCATAGTACTATTCAATTGAAGATACCAATAACCTTTATAGTATTATTCGATTGAAGATATCAATAACCTCCATAGTACTATTCGATTGAAGATATCAATAACCTGCATAGTACTATTTGGTTGAAGATACCAATAGCCTCCCTAGTAATATTCGATTGAAGGTATCAAACCAACATAGTACTCTTCGATTGTAGATATCAATAACCTCCATAGTACTATTCGTTTAAAGATATCAATAACCTTCATAGTACTGTTTGATTGACGATACCAATAACCTCCATAGTATTTTTTGGTTGATATAAATAACCTCCATAGTACTATTCGATTGAAGTGTATGAGGTTGATGATATTGATATCCTTTATGAGACTTTTCGATTGATGATATAAATACCCTCCATATCACTATTACTGTATTACTGTTCTAATACATGCCATCATTGATACCGTTGCGGTGTGCCTGTCTGTCGTCCGTTCCTTCACTCTGCAGTGCATGAGATTATGGGCATTGACAGAGATCTGACCGACAGTGATATCAAGACAGCCGTGCCTACTGGTAACGTCGCATGTCCTCGCTAGACGATCTTGCAATGTGTGTGTTTATATGCCTCTATGATA
>NW_014027829.1:0-710 GCF_001186125.1 Sphaeroforma arctica JP610
ATGAATATATATATTTGTATGTATCTTTTTTAATTATTTGTTTGCAAATCTGTTTTATTTTGAATTGTTTTATATGTGTGTTTTTGAATGTTTTGCTTGCATGTATGTGTTGTTTTGAATTGTTTTATATGTATGTTTTTGAGAGTTTTGTTTGCGTGTATGTATTGTTTTCTAATGTTTTGTATGTATGTGTTAGTATATTTTACATGAATCTATCGCTTCTCTTCAGTGCATCACCACCGCTTCTAATCTGATACCTCCGCCCGTTAACAGCAACTTAGACTACAACCTGATCACCTCACTGCCGATTGATATCTTCCGCTACAACACCCAACTCATGTACCTGTAAGTTCCGTAAAGTTAATGCAAATCAATAGTATTGGTTTGCATAGATTAGTAATAAACTGATAGTATGTGTTATTAATAGTATGTTTCGTATCAGCTTACTAGTAGTATTCATGCAAACCAATAGTATGTGCTGATTTGATATATGCGTACGTATAGGAATTGTCGTGAGATCAGGTCCCTCAGACCTACTTTACGTAGCTATGCTACTGTAGAGCCCAAGGGATGGTTCTATATACATATTCAATTGACATTGACATGTTCTCCCGTTGAAATGCTCATGCTTCTGGAGACTAACAAGTACTTGTCGAGTCTGGGATATATGATATGATGATGTATATAGATATATATATATATATATACAT
>NW_014027828.1:0-710 GCF_001186125.1 Sphaeroforma arctica JP610
CACTATAGCGGCCAAAGAAATAGTGAAACGGGAGTATTCCAGTTTGAGGATTCATGCAGTTATTCATTTGAGTATATGCAGTTATTCATTTGAGTCTGAACCCATTTCAAATGATAAGGCCACATATCCTCAACGTCGTCTAGTGCGGTACGCAAGAGTTTCTTAAGTTCTCTATGACGTGTCTCATTTGCACCCTGCGTTTGAGGTTTGTAAGGAACACCACGCCTATGGGTCATGCCTGATACGAGTATAAGTGCCTCCATTACGTCGGTACAAAACTCACTACCGTTATCAGAACATAGTACTCGGGGGAAACCGAAGTCATTAAAAACGTGATAGCATAATTCTGCCACTGTTTGTGGACGTTTGTTCGGTATTGCATAAAGCAAGTTATAGCCCGAAGCCACACATAAGAAATGACAGATATATACATCGCCAGTATGCTTGGATCGCGGGAGTTTAACCAAATCGGCTATGACTCAGCGCATCGGTTGGTCTTCTGTCACACTTTTTAGGGGTGCCCAACCGTATCGCTTGATCTGGTTCTTTTCACAATCAGTACAGCGTCGGTATACTTCACGTATGGTTTCTTTCAGTGCCGGGTGATCAAGCCCTGCACGAATAGCCATTTTATAAGTATGCTCATATGCTCGATGCGTTACATTAAGTATAATTTTAACTCTACTTTCGAGCTCCTCTATGTCAGTCAG
>NW_014027827.1:0-710 GCF_001186125.1 Sphaeroforma arctica JP610
AATCATATCATATCATAACATAACAGTTGATATGAATATGAGCGTCACTGGATGTGGACATAAGTGTCATTGGATAAAATAATAACACATGATATGGATATAATCATAACGTGACAGTTGATATGGATATGATAACACTTGATATGGATATAATCATAACAGTACAGGGTCATTCAGTAAAATTATAACAATTGATTTGGATATTAGTGAGGGACATTGGAATTAGAGATACTCATAACAGGGCCATTCGATATAATCGTAGCAGTTGATGTGGATATAGGGTCATTGGAGATAGTCATAACAGGGTCATTCAATATAATCATTACAGTTGTTATGGATATGAGGGCCATTGGAGATAGTCATAACAGGGTTATTCAATATAATCATTACAGTTGTTATGGATGTGAGCGTCGTTGGAGATAGTCATAAAAAGGTCAGTCAGTATAATCAGAACAGTTGATATGGATATCAGTGAAGATTATTTGTAGAGATAATCATAACAGGTGCATTCAGTATAATCATAACAGTCGAAGAGATCGATATAACAGGGTTATTCGGTATAATCAAAACAGATGATATAGATTAGAGGGTCATTGGAGATGGTCAAAACATTTGTTGTGGATGTAAGGGCCATTGAATATATAATCACAACAGTTGATGTGGACATAAGGGTCATTGGATAAAATAATAACACTTGATATAGATATAAC
>NW_014027826.1:0-709 GCF_001186125.1 Sphaeroforma arctica JP610
AACTTAAGTTTCCTAAAATGGGTTTTAATGGTTTTATTAATTAATACCTTTTCCGTTTTACATATCAGATATTTAGATGAGGCCATTAAAAGGCCTCAGTAAAATACCAAACATAAAGAGTTGGTCTAGTTCTATTAATAGAACTTTATTTATTTTCCAATTTTATTTATATCTGAATACCTCGGTAGCGAGATGGCTCAATCGAATATAGGTTTCTAGGGACTATTAACGTTGCCTAGTTGATCCTGCGATCAGCCAACCAGATGTGCCAGTCTGATGAAGGCTAAGTCGGTAATTCTTGATAGTGGCAAGTTATTGGTTAAGACAATAACTAAGGACGTCAAGAGTATTTTTATTTATTTATTCTAAAGATAGGATTTTATGAGTCTCTCGGATTCGCCCCAGTGAAACATCCCATAGTTTCTAATAGAGCGACAACGAAACACTAAATAAAATCCCTTTGGCGGAAACAGTACTGAGAGGATTATATATAGGCAATGTCTCAGCCTCACAATCCCTCAGAGTATTGCTGTTTTCACGAGGCAAACCCAACTTTATTAAACGTCTCATTTCGTTTATTTATATCGATATTTATACGATACTTAGAATTTACCTACGCGTTTATTTATTCTAAGGCATTAGTATCGCCTTTAATAGACCGAATCTTACACATTTTAAAGTTAGCAAAGGTATTAATTACTTATACTAC
>NW_014027825.1:0-709 GCF_001186125.1 Sphaeroforma arctica JP610
GTGTGTGAGAGAAGGGCAATTGGACGGGGCAATAGGTGTGTGAGGAAAGGGCAATTGGACGGGGCAATTGGTGTGTGAGGAAAGGGCAATTGGACGGGGCAATTGGTGTGTGAGGAAAGGGCAATTGGACGGGGCAATTGGTGTGTGAGAGAAGGGCAATTGGACGGGGCTAGTGCGATGCCTTGAGCTCAGTATGACACACACACCTTATGGGGTCGTATTGTCAACGTGTACCGAGTGTGTATGTTGTGTGTGGGGGGGGGAAAGGGGGGGGGATGCGCAAGAGTTCTGTTGAATGGCCAGCGATGACTACATAAGAACACCAATAGGGGGGGGGGGTAGATAAGGACCTTCAAAGGGGGTAAACATTCATCTTAAATAAATAAATAGGAAAGCGATCCAAACAAAAACGTATACGTCGCACAAACGGAACGGCACATCGGGTATACGAGGTAACAGGACAAGAGACGACAGTCTCAAACGCTAAGATCTCTTGCTACTCATAGATCACCATAGCAACAGCGTGAGAGCGAGCCACTCCGAACTCATTGCCATATTCAAACGCATCCAGACCCAATTGTATGTTCCACATCTATAGTCCTGTCATGTATAAACGTGTATCTCGTGGTTCAAAAAATATATATACCTGTTATATATATATATATATATATATAACTATGCATACACACAACACACACACACATATATA
>NW_014027824.1:0-709 GCF_001186125.1 Sphaeroforma arctica JP610
ATATATGTCTTTTTATATGTATATATGTGTGTTTGTGTGTTTGTTTGAGATATTCTCCTTTTCGTATTTAACTATTTCCAGTATGAGTACAAGCTTATTTATTTAAAATATATTGTCAATTACCACGGTAAGAATATTCCTGGCAACACTTACCAGCTATAAATTTATTCATAGTCTTTCTGGCCATATCTGGTAGCCCCACCAGCTTACCTTTGGCTTGGTCAAATGAACAATACTGGCAAGGAAAGCAAGAACCTACTGTGCACATCGAGAATATTCGTTCGCGCATGTGCATCGATACACTATCATAAGTTGCGATCGCATATCATTTATAACATATAAACACAAAATCCAATGTCATTGGCATGACTCACCCATGAGCAGAAGACATCGCCAATGGTTTGAGTGGGCGACCACGCTTTAAATTTAACGTTAAGTTTACTTAGGAGCGATAGATTTACTCTGAAGATCTCCTCCACGGAGCTGAAGAGTAGCTCGCACTCTTTGGCCCCGATTCGCGGAACATGACTGGTGTGTAAATTCTCGAGTGGCCGCTTAAAGAGCTGCGCATTGACGTTGAGAGAAGGACTAGACGTTAGAATATCATATTGGCATTAATATGTATTTATAATGTAGGTATGTCAGAGTACCATAAATATTTATATATATTTATATATATATATATATATATAGTAGTGTGTGTGTATAG
>NW_014027823.1:0-709 GCF_001186125.1 Sphaeroforma arctica JP610
TATATATGTATCTATTCTATATATATATATATATATATATATGTATCTATTCATATATATTTTCATATGATTGTATTCATAGTCTGCAGTGACGCATAGATAACTGCTCGCACAGGCGCAGTTTCATGTCGTAAACAAGGCGCTAATGTATTATAGTTATACTGACTTATACAATTCCGACTTCTACTAAAATATATCTCCTCTTATACACCGTTTCTTTATTCATTGCCGGTAATATAGGATGATCGATAATCTTCCATCGGGCTCGAGGAAATTCAGACACGATGGTAAGCCCGTGCTTGAAGACGGATTCGCTCTCGGTTGGGTTAACGATGTGACGAAGGTATGCAATACGTATCACTGACACAGCTGGAGTGGCGTCTGTGAGGTGCACATAACTATGCGCGTACATGTTTTTGCTAATCGTCGGATGTTTTCGAAATAGTTGAGAATGCGTTGTGTCCGCTTGCGTCCGTACATATGCCATGTACATATCTATATTTACGTACGCGGACGCGAGTATGTTGATTAGCACCGCATTGCGCAGAGATAATATGGTCATCGAGTAAAAACCGATGGCTTTAGAACTACTTCATTTATTTACAGAGATATTTTTCTTATCTGAAAGTTCGATTACAACGGTCCAGCTAAATATATACTATATATATATTTATATATATATATTTATATGTATATATATATATATATA
>NW_014027822.1:0-709 GCF_001186125.1 Sphaeroforma arctica JP610
GTATAGTAACAGGTGTGACTGATCGATAAGCTTCGATCGAGGGCGTGTCAACACTCATAATGCTCGCAATAGTGGTATTGTCCACACGGAGGTTGAAAGCGCTTTGGGCAAATCCCCGACGGAATGCGTACTGTATTAGCCGGGCCTCCACAATAGACTCTATGTTATAAACGTACTCTTAAGCAGTACGTAAACTATAAACGTACTTTTAATAGTACGAGGAACTTAAGTTTCCTAAAAATGGGTTTCAACGGTCTTTATTAATTAAATACCTTTTCCATTTTACATATCAGATATTTGGACAAGGTCATTAAAAGGCCCCAGTAAAATACCAAACATGAGATTTGGTCTAGTTCTATTAATAGAACTATATTTACTTTCCAAATCTATTTATATCTGAATACTTCGGTAGCGAGATGGCTCAACTGAACATAGGTTTCTAAGGACTATTAGCGTTGCTTAGTTTATCCTCCGTTCAGCCAACCAGATGTGCCAGTCTTATGAAGGCTAAGTCGGTAATTCTTGATAAGTGGCAAGTTATTGGTTAATTCAATAACTATGGACATCAGGAGTAATTTTTCTTTTCTTTTCTAAAGATAGGATTTTATGAGTCTCTCGGATTCGTCCCAACGAAACATACCATAGTTTCTAATAGAGCGACATCCCTTCGGCGGAAACAGTACTGAGAGGATTATATATAGGCAATGTC
>NW_014027821.1:0-709 GCF_001186125.1 Sphaeroforma arctica JP610
ATTGTAGATATATACATATATATATGGGTGTGTGTGTATGTGTGAGTGTTTATGTGCGTCTGTGTGTTTGTGTGTTTGTTATTATGTACATACATATGTATATATGTATATAGATATAGATATAGATACAGATATAGATATGTATGTATATGTATACGTATACGTATATATTTATACACATGTATGTATACATGTAGTATGTATATGTATATGCAAATGTATATTTATATATATATATATATATATATATATATATACATATATATATATATATATATGTATACATATCCATATGCGTTGTGTTTGTGTGAATGTGTATATGTAAATGTATATGTATGTACAAATATATATATATATATATTCATGTTTATATATAAATGTGTGTTTGTGTTTGTGAGAGAGAGTATGGTTGTGTGTGTGTATGTAAAAGTATTTGTATATGTGTATGTATATGTATATATATATATATGTATATATATATATATATATATATATATATATATTATATTTTATATATATATATATATATATATATTATATATAAATATACACATATGTATATGTATATGTGTGTGTGCGTGTATATATATATATGTTTGTGTGTGTGTGTGTGTGTGTATGTGTTTGTGTGTGTATTTGTGAGTGTGTTTGTGTGTATGTACATGCATACGTATATGTCTATTTTGTCATATATGTACACGTATATATA
>NW_014027820.1:0-709 GCF_001186125.1 Sphaeroforma arctica JP610
ATATATCTATCTATCTATATATCTATATATCCATCCATCTATCCATCTATCTATCTGTATATCTATCTATCTATATATCTATCCATCTATCTATCCATCCATCCATCTATCTATCTATCTATCTATCTATCTATCTATTCATCCATCCATCCATCTATCTACCTATCTATGTACCTATCTATCTATCTATCTATCTTTCTATTTATATATATATATATATGATTCAGCAGAGTTTACTGGTTTAGTATTTTTGGTCTCTATTGCAGTCCGTCGGGTAGGTTGTATTTTTTTTATTTGAACATAAGGAGGAAAATGTTACAAAGTTCTGTACGAGTCTGTGTAGTGCGAGATTTCATTCAGCCCTAATCGTAGACATCGGTTTAAGAATGATTGTAGTGAATATGAGATATATCTATCTATCTATCTATCTATCTATCGATCTATCTGTATGTCTGTCTATCTATCTATCTATCTATATATCTATATATCTATCTATCTATATATCTATATATTTATATATCTATCTATATATCTGTCTATATATATTTATCTATATATCTATCTATATATATATCTATATATCTATCTATATATATATCTATATATCTATCTATATATATATCTATGTATATCTATCTATAATCTATCTATATATATATCTATATATCTATCTCTATATATATATCTATATTTATATATATATATATAT
>NW_014027819.1:0-709 GCF_001186125.1 Sphaeroforma arctica JP610
CCTCTACCATATCTCCTTATAAAGTTTTACTGTTGGTTTGTAATCTGCTTATAGAAAAGAGGTAAGTTACTTTCTCATAGAGGGACACGATGAAAGTTTTTAGAGGTACTCTAGTCTCCCAAGAGGATGTGTTCTCAAGTGAGAGTAAGCTCTAAAGATCGTTGAAGCTATAATGATGTCTGAGCCGCGTAGTTTAGAGGGTGCTCTAGTCAAGTGTCATATGATAAATATCTAGGGGGGTGTAATTTTAGTCAGCCCCCCGAGATACTCTCAGGGCACCTTCTCCATATAAAGGGAAACACCAGTTTATCCAACTAGTCGCCTGATTGCTGCATGATGTCCGCCCTATTTCTATTTTTAAGAATAAAATTCTTTTCGGGTATTTGGTCTAATGGTTATGACGGAGCTCTCATGAAGCTTAGATAGCGGTTCAATTCCGTTAATACTCATATGTATTTTTGTTTGTTATGTAAATCAAAGAGGGACTCTCGTAGAGAGGGAGAGGGCGTGTAGGTGTAGGTGTGGGTGTGGGTGTACCCATAGGAGGGTCCCCACCCCGCTCTCCATGGTGCTACGCTACTCGGGGAGGAACTCAGGAGTGTAGGAGGTGTTTAAAGGGGGTGATAGCTATTCCCGTAAATGGATGGAAGGATGAGGACACCAAAGATATGGAGATTGAATAAATTAATAGAATGGTTGAATAAGCATC
>NW_014027818.1:0-709 GCF_001186125.1 Sphaeroforma arctica JP610
TACATATATATAAATATATATATACGTGTGTGTGGGGGGGGGGTTGTGCGCGTGTACATGTGTGTTTGTGTGCGTGTGTGTTCATGATTATATGTACGTTTATGTGTCTGTGTATGCATACATTTGCTTAATATCTATTATGTATATATACATATATATATATATATATATATATATATATATATACTATGTGTGTAGGGGAGGGGTTGTGCGCGTGTTTGTGTGTGTTTGTGTGCGTGTGTGTTCATGATTATATGTACGTTTATGTGTCTGTGTATGCATACATTTGCTTAATATCTATTATATATATATATATATGTAAGTACATGTATATGAGTATATAGATTATACCTATGTTTGTATTTATATAGGATATTGATACATACATACGTATATATATATATATATATATATATAAGTGTGTATGTGTATGTTAGGTTTCTGTATGTGCGTATTTGTGTAGGTGTGTGTTTGTGTATGTGCATATATGTCTTGGTGTGAGTTTATGTTTGTGCGTATTTGTGTAGGTGTGTGTTTGTGTATGTTTGTGTATGTGCATATGTGTCTTGGTGTGTGTTTATGTATGTGCTATAAAATATATTGATATATATATGTATATATACATTCATGTGCGTAGATATCATATATATATATATATATATATATATATATATATATATGTATGTATGTATGTATATATATAGTATAT
>NW_014027817.1:0-709 GCF_001186125.1 Sphaeroforma arctica JP610
TATATAACTATATCTGTGTGTGTGTGTGTGTTTGTCTAGTCACGTTATGTGGTGATTTCAATATAGGTTCAAATCCGTAACGTCGTTTTAGGCGAAGTAGTTGTGTGTACAAAATACGCGCACAAATACGCACTAGTAAGAAGACCTCGAGCAGTTGTCAAGCACGTGAGTTTATCTGTGTGGTTCGACACACCACGGCTCGTTGACATGCTAGCTGACAACCACTATTGAGTAGACAGGTTACTGCCTGTTGTGCGCATGCTATCCCAGTTGATCTTTCTAGTTTGATATACTTCCTTGTATGCAGCGCTGTACTCTATCACAGCTGTGCTGTGTTTATGTTGAACTTTCTATTTTTAGGTTTCTATTCTTAAGTTCCTAGTAGATCGCTATGTAGAGTGTGAGGATGCTCATGTCAAGGAGTGTTCCATCTCGAAAAAAAAAAATTTTATGCTTAGTGTGGGAGGAATTGAATTTTATCCACCTATTCTGGCTACCTCTATTTGTATCTTCCTATTTATAGATTTCTGGCTGATCGCTATGTGGAGGGCACGTGCCCCACTTGTGGCTTCGAAGACGCACGTGGTGACCAGTGCGACGCTTGCCAGAGTTTGATCAATGCCATAGAGCTTATCAACCCCCGCTGCAAGGTATATGGTATATATATATATATATATATGTATGTATGTATGTATATATATACATATAT
>NW_014027816.1:0-709 GCF_001186125.1 Sphaeroforma arctica JP610
ATAACGATATATTCACTTCAACGCTTTAGACGCTTAGTTCATTACAGAGCATTAGACATTTTATTCACTATAAAGCTTTATACGCTTTACTCACTACAACTTTTAAGATGATATATTCACTATATCGCTTTATTCACTGCAACGCTTTAGACACTTTGTTCATTACAACGCTTTAGACGCTATATTCACTACAACGCATTAGAGGCTTTATTCACTACAACACTTTAGACATTTTGTTCATTACAACGCTTTAGACAGTATATTCACTATATCGCTTTAGACGCTATACTCACTATAGCGCTATATTCACTTCAACGCTTTAGGCGCTTAGTTCATTACAGAGCTTCAGACATTTTATTCACAATAAAGCTTTATACGCTTTATTCACTACAACGCTTCAGAAACTTTATTCACTACAACGCTTCAGATTGCTTTATTCACTACAAAACGTTAGACGCTATATTCACTATATCGCTTTATTCACTACAACGCTTTAGACGCTTTATTCACTACAACGTCTTAGACGCTTTATTCAGTATATTGCTATATTCACTACTACGCTTCAACATTATTCACTACAACGCTTTAGACGCTTTATTCACTACAACGCTTTAGACGCTAAATTCACTATATCGCTTTAGACGCTATACTCACTATAACGCTATATTCACTTCAACGCTTTTGACGCTTAGTTCATTACAGAGCTTTA
>NW_014027815.1:0-709 GCF_001186125.1 Sphaeroforma arctica JP610
TATATGTATACTATAGATTGTGTTTCGCTGTGCACATATGCGTACTATAGAGTGTGTATATCGTTGTAGTTATACCTTGATCCTTATACCTCGTTGTCAAATACTCTGAAATTCACGCTCGCGTTCCATTAGTCACCGTAGATTGCTCGCGCGCTTTTGATCGGGGGCTATAAATAAAACAACTCCCAATGTCTCATCCACCCGCCTTACAGCCTTCCCTGACCTGCACGACCTGGCGTTCTGTGTGCCGGTTGACAGTGAGAAATGGAAGCATTTCTTGTCCGAAAACCACACAAACCGGGACGTCCCGCAATGGGCATCTAAATATAGAACCGTCGAGTGCAGCGATGTTGATTGGCTGTGGCGGTGCTATGAGATGCGAACGTTTCTGTCGTCCGTTATTGCGTCGTCGGCTGGCCGAGCAGTGGCTGTACGAGGGGCAGAAGGTGCGTGTCATCATGAAATGGATGGGGAATGTGTGTGTATGTGAAGGTGTGTGTCATCATGAAATGGATGGGGAATGTGTGTGTATGTGAAGGTGTGTATCATCATGAAGCGGATGGGGAATGTGTGTGTATGTGAAGGTGTGTGTCATCATGAAATGGATGGGGAATGTGTGTGTATGTGAAGGTGTGTATCATCATGAAGCGGATGGGGAATGTGTGTGTATGTGAAGGTGTGTGTCATCATGAAATGGATGGGGAATGTG
>NW_014027814.1:0-708 GCF_001186125.1 Sphaeroforma arctica JP610
TATGTATATATATATATATGTATGTATATATATGTATATGTATAAATATATATTATATATATATATATAAATATACTTCTATAAACACATCATTATCATATACATGATCCCACATTCATGCCCAAAATCAGATATATAATTCAAAATTATTATACATATACATACACATAAATGAGGTGGACGCGCTATTCGAAAAGAATTTCACCGAGTTTGTATGGAACTTGGCTGGGTCAATTGCAACTCAAAATATAATATTGCGCCTCTATTATCGATGCGTATACCGGGGTCAGATGTGCCTTCGGGAGATTCTGTACACCTCTAATCGAGTACCAATTCCGAGGTGAAGTCTATAATAAATATCATTTTGACCTGATTCTAGACCCATATAGGCTGAAAACATGTGCAAGTTTACGAACTTTTTTCTATCTGAGCCGTTTTCAGGTCTATATACGGTCTACATGGCTCGGTAATCAGATCAAAATTAAATTTTGCAAAGCTCCACCTCGGGTCTGCCAAATCCCATACAAATAGGGTAAACTTCCATAGAATATCAAATACCAAATAGCGCATCCCAATCAATATAAATATAAATCATAATATATATATATATGTGTGTGTGTGTGTGTGTGTGTGTGTGTTTGTGCGTGTGTGTGATTGTGTGTGTGTGATTGTGTGTGTGTGTGTGCAATGTATATACTTAATATTATA
>NW_014027813.1:0-708 GCF_001186125.1 Sphaeroforma arctica JP610
TGTGTGTAAATATATATATATATATATATGTGTGTGTGTGTGTGTGTGTATGTATGTATATATATATATATTATGTGCTGTGCCCATTAACAGCAGTATAT
The DNA here is from genome assembly GCF_001186125.1 of Sphaeroforma arctica JP610. Taxonomy (NCBI): domain Eukaryota; class Ichthyosporea; order Ichthyophonida; genus Sphaeroforma; species Sphaeroforma arctica. The sequence continues at coordinate 102 of NW_014027813.1, forward strand.
GTGGTAGCGTATTCAGGTACTTACACATATATAAGCCTAGTTGCGTTGGTGCTGCCCATAAATACATACAGTGTTATTAACGCAGTCACCGACTCATCGTATCGCGATGCTTGTGATTAGATGCTACCACGTGCTAGAATAAACATTGCTCCGGTTTCCATGGCAACAACACCCCTCACTCGGTCCCATTGTCTATAACCTCTGCAGATAAACTAGAGGGCCGTGCGATCACTTCGTTTGGGCCATCGCTGCAACCTAAGAATACGGGGCAGCCAACTAGGACACAGAACGTACTCGCGTGGACTATAGGAAGCTTGCTCGTGACCATATCAGCGTGTCTGAATCCATTGATCATGTAGGTGGTGGGTGTTACTGTGTTTATAAGTTTAACCATATCACCTTATCTGAATCCATTGATCATGTAGGTGGTGGGTGCTACTGTGTTTATGAGTGTGACCATATCATCTTATCGGAATCCATTGATCATGTAGGTTGCGTTTATTAATGTGTTTATGCGTGTGACCATATCATCTTATCTGAATCCATTGATCATGCAGGTGGTGGGTGTTACTGTGTGTATGATTGTGACCATATCATCTTATCTGAA
>NW_014027810.1:0-708 GCF_001186125.1 Sphaeroforma arctica JP610
ACGTTTATTATTTGGTAAGGTAATAGCCAAAGGCTGTTCTTCATTAGTAGGTAAGTTTGAACAATTTACTGCACTGTTGGTAACCGGATCAGAAAGTTTAGTCACGTAGGAAGTAGGTGGCAAATAGGGAATTTCAGATCCGTCAGGGTTTGTAGTCACCTGAGGAAACCCTTTTCGTTTATCTCGTGTGTTTTTATGTAAACGCTTATTCCATTTCTTATTAAAGATACGAAGAAAGTCGCGAGATTCACGAAATGCATCGGAGGTTAGCCAAGCTACTGTCCCATCCATGAAACGGGTCTTGTAGTAAGTGTAACCGTCTTCGAATGTTTTGTCAATTATATCTTTGACTTGTGACTCCATAACTGGTACATCAGAATCAAATGAGCGAGCGAATGAGAGTTCGGAGGTAGGGATACGGTGAGTGCCTAGATTGGTTGCGCTAGTACCATCAATGTTATTCACTTCGTAAGTATCACTCTTCTCATCATGGTAGGAAATAACAAAAGGTCCTGTCGTCTTAGAAGAGAGTTCGGTAACGTTGGCGTTTCGATTTATAATGTTAACGAAATCGCCGACTTTGAACTGAACAATGTTCTTAGTGTTATTCCATCGGTCATACGCTTTAAGTAGGACGCGATTCTTGTGCTCGAGTAAACAGGGGTAAACAACGTTCTACATATGCTCGATCTTTTGTAACCACGGGGT
>NW_014027809.1:0-708 GCF_001186125.1 Sphaeroforma arctica JP610
TACTATATTTCTTTTATTTTCTTTATTTTCTTACATATATATATATATATATATATATATTATATATATGTGTGTGTGAGAGAGAGTGTATATATATATATATATTAAGTACTTTATAGGCCGCTGTGGCCCCATGGCTGTCCTCTCAATGGGTCCATCGTACACCTATGAAGAGACGGTTAAAGTTATCCTACGAACTTTATTACTGAGAGTTGTACTAATAAAAAGGAATACAACATGTGTATATTCACTGACCCGGAAAATTTGCGTTGCGTGCGAATTGCCTACGAATTTATAAGCAGGTGTTAAGCTGAAGCACATGCACAAATAAATGTATTCAGAACTGTATGACCTATACTTAGAAAATTCATTCAATTGTCCGACTACTCTTTGCTCGGATGATGTATAATTGACAACAAATATACACTTCAGCATAAGGTCGTGAAGAAGCATACGGTCGTGAAGAAATAGTCAATTTGTTCTATTTACTGACCATTTCTTTATTGAGCAATATGTAACTTATACTAGTCAAAACACTGTACAAGACGTCAGGAAATAAAAACAATTACTTCCATATATGTTCATAACTCTCTGAAAAAAAACCATCAAGATTTTAAGTCTTAGCACTCATTCAGGATAAACTGCGCAATTGAACACAGGCACACGCGTGGATATAAATACATATTTATGTCTATAACAATATATATA
>NW_014027808.1:0-708 GCF_001186125.1 Sphaeroforma arctica JP610
TGCGTAGGTACGTGTGTATGTATCGGCAATAAAAGCTAAATACACTTCGGCTATCAAGGCGTTGTAGTCATACTATGGGATCGCATGTATACATATACTATCGAATACAGTGTATATACCATTGTTACATCCACCAGCTCCACAGTCGAGGCTGTGTGGTGTGCATCGTCAGTCTGCACTTTCTCTTGGCCGGTCAACAGATTGCAAGGGATCGGGTTTTCTCCAAGTGTGAATTTGTCGTAGACTTCCCATGCTAACAGACGCAAAGGCCCCGCAAAGCATCCGCTCTTGGCCTGAAGACAGATGAGTCATAGTGTATGTCAGGGGCGATACAGCTGTCTGGTGATGTGTGTGAATAGGACTATGTCTGCATATGAGATATAGTTAATGATATAATAATAGTCTAGTGATGTATGTGCGTATAGATATGGCTATAGCTATTGATATAAATGACTGGCACTGTATGCGGTCAGCACGCACAGTATCGCAAATCAAATAAAGACGACACAAAGTGGTGTGCAGCCAGTAATTGTGAGCAGATTGCGCGGTACATATGCATCTCTTAAGCTATATTTGAAACACCCAAGTAAATAATCTATACTCAGCGTATCTATCTATCTGCCTATATATATATATATATATATATATATGTATGTATATATATACACACACACACACATATATATATATTATTTATATATTATATAT
>NW_014027807.1:0-708 GCF_001186125.1 Sphaeroforma arctica JP610
TCTGTGAGCGTGTGTGTGTGTGTGTGTGTGTGTGTGTGCGTGTGTGTGTATACACTGTTATATACACACTTATACTTAGAATATGAATACCCGTAGAATATTTCAGTAAAATGAAAATGAAGAAATATGAATATGAACATAAACGTGATGCTTGCGTGAATATAGCCCCCCCCTCTCCTCCTCACTTATACAGTCAATGACCTGAGATCCTGATTGCAAAATCGAACCACGTTGCACTCTTAAACATATTGGGAATAGACAAACATAGATGCGTGAGTGACTGACCGTCTATGTACAAACAAGGGTATTTGTGTGCATTTACCTGTATAGTTATACGTACATGTACGTATATGCATGCGTGTGTTATACGCCAGGATTCATTTTGAGCACCCGTGTACGTCTTTCCATTCATATCTATACCAACATTTGACTGTAGTCGTTATTTATATCGAATATTATGAATACACTCTTCATGCAGTGATTGTGTCCACTGAATAGAAATACACATTCGATACGAATACGTCTCGTCATGTGTATCTACGTTGTCCATAGGTGCGTCTGGGTGTATATCAATACAAACCCTTATCACAAATTAAAAACATTGTATGTATATATTTATATATATATAGGTATATAGATATATAGATAGATATATATATATATATATATATATATACTATATATAGTATATAATATACATATATATAT
>NW_014027806.1:0-708 GCF_001186125.1 Sphaeroforma arctica JP610
TATATATCTATATATCTATATATCTATATATCTATATATATCTATATATCTATATATCTATATATCTATATATCTATATATCTATATATCTATACATCTATACATCTATACATCTATACATCTATACATCTATACATCTATACATCTATACATCTATACATCTATACATCTATACATCTATACATCTATACATCTATATATCTATATATTTTTATATCTATATATCTATATATCTTTATATTTATATATCTATATATCTATATTTCTATATTTCTATATATCTATATATCTATATATCTATATATCTATATATCTATATATCTATATATCTATATATCTATATATCTATATATCTTATATCTATACATTAATATTATATATTTATAATTTAAATATAAAAGATGGCCCTCTCACCTCTGGATTTGGATCTCGAGCAGAATTCACTCAAATCAGGTTTCTTCCGACGACAAATCGTAAATCTTGAAATCCAGAGGGCCATGAAATAAAAACAAACAAACAAAAAAACTATTTTGGAAACGTTCGTGTGTCGTCGGGCACTCGGGCTCATGACTCACAGTTAAAAAAATAAAACACCAAAACAAACATAGCCTTCTATGTAAATACATAGCTCTTTTTCTAGAAGCTATTTATGACAATGAAAGTATGATTGGATGTATTTATTTACATTAATATTCTATAATAAAAAGG
>NW_014027805.1:0-708 GCF_001186125.1 Sphaeroforma arctica JP610
ATATTTTATATACATACATACATATATGAATATATATTTCTGTCATACTTTAGCGGGAACCAACCTTACTCGGCCAGCTCTTATATACATATCTGTTATATTCGTATCAAAACTATACACAAAACCACACACATGTCCACACACGTAAATGTATATGTACATCAGGATTCGTATAACTTTAGAGGTTTAGGGTTTGCCAGGGGTTAGGGGTTAGGGTTTTAGAGGTTTAGACATACCACGAATTGTTCTGTGTTCTCCATGGTCCTCAGTCCAACTCTGCAATCATATCCCAAATCCCGCCATTCGTCCCAAATCGGATCCTCAATATCAGGATTGGCACCAACCACCTTTCGTGAGCTGTGGACAACAGGCCAATGCCGTGGATTTGTATATTATTCGTAATTATGAAGAAATCAATACCATCATTGTGTAAAGTTAGGAATTGTATTGATATTTTTTTGTGAAGTTATTCTTCTGGACATTCACGCTACAACATGGCATGGTCGTATTAATTCACTTGACACTGATCTGGGAATTAGCACTCAATGTGTTCATAAAAATAGAGAACACCAGCCAGACAGACAAACACTGCACAACTGCACATACATCAATAATAGCGCTTTGTGTAGATAGGTCGGGAAGCTACGCACACAACTCGTACGAGACTTGGAGTAGACAGTATACACAGGTATATATATATACATATAC
>NW_014027804.1:0-708 GCF_001186125.1 Sphaeroforma arctica JP610
CTCTCTCTGGCTTACGTCTGGGTCTGTTTGCATATGCCTCCCAAACTTCTCTTGTACTGCATGTGTATTTGAACTACGACACTACAGGTGTACCAAGTGGACATGTTAGGAACAGGGTGGGTGCATGACCGAACCAACCAACCCAGTACAGTGATATCGACCCCACATACGCAGAGAGGTTCTCCCAAGGACTCAGTCCATGTAAGAAGACAACCATATCCGCACAAACTTAACCGAAGCTCGCATATCACAACACATACCTGAACGGGTGTAGGGTTAAAAGTTTAGGGTCGTACATACCCGAATGTCTTCTCCAGCGGGATGACTGTATGAATGAACGCCCCAGTTATGGGTCGACCGGCTTCCTTGGCCCTCTGCACCACCATCACATCGCCCTGTCCATTGTCTCCGATTAGGACCGAATTGTATTCCGGGTAGAGCTCACTGTGCAATCGTAAGAGTTGTAGGGTTTAGGGTTAAGAAGAGATTGACAGTGGGGTTTCGTTGGCTTTGGTTTTAGGGTTTGTTTTTCGCACCACGTGACACCGGCCTGCCTAATGACCCTAATCAAGACGTAGTCCTATTCTGGATGAAACAACGCAATACTCGAAGAATATGTGTTTATATTTGAGTATTAAATAGACCTTGCACCACAATAAGATTCATTAAGTGAGAGAAAAGAAAGACTATAGATAAATATCTGAATAT
>NW_014027803.1:0-708 GCF_001186125.1 Sphaeroforma arctica JP610
TTAGGAAATCTGGACCCAAACGTGAACCAAAATTGAAGTTGCAGTTTAACCATGGGGCGTGCTTTCGCAAACAAATAAGGGTACGAAAGTCGAAACCCCAAAAATAAAAAATTACCATTTCTCCGCCGACGTGTTTTTTTAAATATTTGCCTTTTGAAAATTCAAGATTGAACACTTGTTTTGTATTGTTTTAAATAAAAAAACAGGTTTGTTTTTTAAGAAAAAATACTATAACAATAATACATATGTATGATGTGTATGTTATATTTATTTCTTAATATCCATTGCATAGCCTTCATATATTTAGCCTCTTAAAAAACCAAGGAGGCTATGATTTATTGTATATATTTTCATTTCGTGGTTGTGACCACAGGCCAGAGACTGGCAAATGTGTGATTTTACTTCTTCGCTATTTATGAATATTGAGATTCCCAACAGCCTGGAGCAGGTCAGGACCCTGACCTGGGGGTTGGGGTTTGTTGTTGCCATTGCTTTTCGAGGTCGATTTTTATCTCCATGATATTTCTCTATATATCGATATCGGACAATATATATATATATATATATATATATATATATATATATATATATATATATATATATATATATATATATATATATATATATATATATATATATATATATATATATATATATATATATATATATATATATATATATATATATATATATATATATATATATATA
>NW_014027802.1:0-708 GCF_001186125.1 Sphaeroforma arctica JP610
AACATATATATATACATATACGAACAGACTTGCATACATTTTAAATACACACACACACACATATATATATATATATATACACGCGCGCGCGCGCTCCATATAGACTCAAATACAAACGTTCTACCTGTACAAAATACATAGTTTTGAAGTGAATATTCCAACATCAATATTGACACCCACACCCACACACAATTGCATATATATATATATATATATATATTATATTGATATGTATATATATATATGCACGAAAATAAAAATATACATGTATTTACATATACATATGTATATGTAAATATCATGCATGCATGTATGAATACTTGAATACATGCATATACATATATATATATATATACTTATTTGTGTATGTATGTTGACAGGTGTGTATGTATATTATGATATCTATATACATATATAGATATATATGTGATTTTATTTATATATACATATTTGTGTATATATGTTGGTAGGTGTGTATGTATATATGAATATCTATATATATATATATATATGTTTATTTATATATATACATATACATACGAATATATAGGTAAGAAGCAAGATAGATGGATAAACATGATATACATAAATACAAGCATATATTGATTTCTATATGTGCAGCTTTTGCAATATATATATATACATATATGTATATATGTATATATATATGCATAATAAATATATATATATACATAAATACATATACAT
>NW_014027801.1:0-708 GCF_001186125.1 Sphaeroforma arctica JP610
CTAGTACTACTTATACAGATAGGACAGTATTAGTACTACTTATACAGGTAGGACAGTATTAGTACTACTTCTACAGGTAGGACAGTATTAGTACTACTTATACAGGTAGGAAAGTGTTAGTACTACTTATACAGGTAGGAGAGTATTAGTACTATTTTACAGGTAGGACAGTACTAGTACTACTTATACAGGTAGGACAGTATTAGTACTACGTATACAGGTAGTAGGAGAGTGTTAGTACTACTTATACAGGTAGGACAGTATTAGTACTACTTATACAGGTAGGAAAGTGTTAGTACTACTTATACAGGTAGGAGAGTATTAGTGCTACTTATACAGGTAGGAGAGTATTAATACCACTTATACAGGTAGGACAGTACTAGTACTACTTATACAGGAAGGAGAGTATTAGTACTACTTATACAGGTAGGAAATATTAGTACTACTTATACAGGTAGGAGAGTATTAGACGACTTATGGTAGGAAAGTGTTAGTACTACTTATACAGGTAGGAGAGTATTAGTGCTACTTATACAGGTAGGATAGTATAAGTACTACTTATACAGGTAGGTCAGTATTAGTACTACTTATACAGGTAGGAGAGTATTAGTCCTACCTATACAGGTAGGAGAGTATTAGTACTACTTATACAGGTAGAAGAGTATTAGTACTACGTATACAGGTAGTAGGAGAGTGTTAGTACTACTT
>NW_014027800.1:0-708 GCF_001186125.1 Sphaeroforma arctica JP610
CCATCTATCTATCCATCTATCTAACTATCAATATATATATATATATATAGACTCTGTATACCTGTATGGGCATCTTGCGAGCCTCGCTGAAAGTCAGGTGTCTCACCAACACTTTTGAACCGAACGTTAGGGCGTCCATATCCTCTGTGGCTGTGGCATAGACCAGCCCATCCTTAACCAATTGGGCACATTGTGCCTCAGCCTCGCTGGGGGCATCGATGTAGGGTATGCCTGTACCATCCAGTGCAACACGTGATTGAGTGAGTGTACGTGCGAATGTGTAACGATGTAAGCCAATCCGTGTGGTGTGCGTGGATTTATAGTAAGCGCACACAGTCTCACTTTGCGCATAATGGTTTGGCTATAGTCGGTTCGAGGCTCCGATTTGGGGCACGCCTGTGAGACGTTAAATAACATACGACTACAAGAACTTATGAACGTACGCAGGTGTATATAGGTATTCATACAAGCAGGTAATGGGATATATTGACCACTCCAAAGCCCATCCAGTTGTTTACACTTTGCCTCCGTCTCGCTTAAAACATGAATGTCAGACATGCCTGTGTGTAGCCGTGGCACAATCTTCACTGGAGATGGCAAGATATGTATACATATACATGTCACATTTATGGTAGTTCTTTATAGGGTCGGAAACGTAGCCAGAATACCCTCTCATGTGCCTATTTCGCACCCTCGATTACATCAGTG
>NW_014027799.1:0-707 GCF_001186125.1 Sphaeroforma arctica JP610
ATTCATATGTATACACATACCTACATAATTAAATCTGAATGTTGAAATACAACTGCATAAACAACAACATCTAGATCTGCATATACATATTCATATATACCAAAATCCACATCTACCAATATACATACAACAGCATATACTTATACTTATTATTTACTCACCGTTATACGTTGTATCTTGCCGGTCGCCGTAAGTGCTGATCCGCTGCTATCTTCTCGTCCTAGTTTACCTATGCGTTTATTTATTCTAAGGCATTAGTATCGCCTTTATTAGACCGAATCTTACATAACGCAGGTACGCCATATAGTATGACCCCTACCGGGCGATATCGATCGACATATGATTCTCTCCCACGAGGCCGCTCTCAATCAAGGGGCCGTAATGACCGTGGTCGCAGCCGTACGCCTGCGTCCACCCGCGAACAATGCACGAAGTGTGGCCTCCGCCACTGGGAGGCGAATTGCCCGGTCTGTGAGATCTGCCACAAGACCGCCATTTCAGGTACAAATGCACCGAATATACCACCGTAGCCGCAGCGACCACCAAACAGGAAGGATTCGGACTTGTCTGTCCGTATATATAATGACACGGGAACCCGACCAGCCATGCTGACACGATCATTTGCAATAGCACACAACTTTAGCCTACACACAATGGACACCCTCTATATATCTGGTTTTGGGGGTGTATCAGTATCAGCGATTGTT
>NW_014027798.1:0-707 GCF_001186125.1 Sphaeroforma arctica JP610
CTACTACACACACACACACACACACACACACACACACACACACACGCACACATATATATATATATATATATAAATTATATTATACATGCGTATATATGTGACACAATTGTTACTTCGTATATGCAGAATACAGCTATGGCTAAAAAGGTGTTTCTGTTTCATAATTTGATTATGTCCATTTCATATATGCGCCTGTGTATATTACGGGTACGTGTATTTCACACATGTGTATGTATGGAGCCAACCTGCGTACGTGTATATCACACAGGTGTATGTGTGTACCATGACCAGCACGTATTCTCAACATAGAGTGTGTTCCTTCACATACACAGAACGCCGCCATGGCTAAGATGATGTTACTGCCACTGGCAGAGAAGATGATGGGCAAAGCAATGAAAGACAAGAAGTTTACATCTGAGGAGCATCTGAACCTGTATCTGCAGGTACACGACCGAACCTAGCTTATGTTGTAACGCGTTTATTGTTTTAGTATGGTGTCTGTATTGCGCTATATGTCATTGTGTACATATCTACCAGCTTTCATTTCACTCCGCCCCCCACCCCACCCCCCTCCACACACACAGATGCATACCCACACACACACACACCTACACAGACACAGACACGCACAGGTACAGACACACACACACACACACACACACACACACACACACACACACACACACACACACACACACACACACACA
>NW_014027797.1:0-707 GCF_001186125.1 Sphaeroforma arctica JP610
TTTATATATATGTCGTGTGTGTGTGTGTTTGTGTGTGTGTGTTTGTGCGTATTGTAAGAATGCTATCGCAGACAAAGATAAAGTTTTGATAAAATAAAAAGATAGCCATCAGTTCCCAATAGCCAGGTGTGTTGGATCGAATACTAATTTCAATTTGGCTCTGTTGATAGGCTTCTATATTCTTCTCTATTTCCACGTTTAATACTAATATCAAGAAGGTAAATTGGCTACTTGCTATAATTTATGGGCTAGGTGCGAGAAACACTTTCGTGACAATGTAACGACAATAGCATCGAAAAAGGGATTATAGTATAATAATGAAACTCTGGATGATATGTACCAGCCGGCAGTCACACCAGTTGATGATTAATTCAAGGTATGCTTTTTTTCTGTATTTCTGTAGTGTAGTTATTTGTGAATTACCGATATGCGCAAACCCCTGATAAGTTGAGAACAATTTATAAATTGTATTTGCTGGCACACACTTCAACACTACATTAAAGAAATATAGAATCGAGGACACAGAGAAGTTGCCGGGATCCTGCTGAATCATCTGAAGCATAGAAAGGAATACACTATATCCGCACACACCTCTGCGGACCCTGGCGAGTTTGACACTATTGCAGCAGCAGTGGGTGTGTTGAATTCTTTTATACTGTGGATATCGATCGCATTAATTATATTTTCTAATCAATTCGTACACGTAC
>NW_014027796.1:0-707 GCF_001186125.1 Sphaeroforma arctica JP610
TATTATACATAATTCATGAGATAGCTTCTATATTATACATAATTCATGAGATAGCTTCTATATTCTACATAGGTCATGAGATTGCTTCTATATTGTACATAAGAAGTAGCTTCTATATTATACATAGTTCATGAGATAGCTTCTACATTATACATAGTTCATGAGATAGCTTCTATATTATACATAGTTCATGAGATAGCTTCTATATTCTACATAGTTCATGAGATAGCTTCTATATTATACATAATTCACGAGGTAGCTTCCTAAGTTTGCCTTGTCCTTTGATATCCACAGAGGAACGGTACATCACATACCTCCTGGTGGCGCTGAGTGTGTCCGTGGCCCTTCATTCGGCGTATCTGTGCATGCAAAGGCGGCAGGGGTGTGTGTCAAGAGTATACCAAAACATCTCCATTGCATCTAGCAGTCTCCTTATCTTCAATCGATCCCCGTGGGTTCAGTGTGTATCTCATTCTGTGCAAAAGCTGTCTTCATCGTATCCTGCTTCCAAATATATGTACAATACACACGCGTCTTTGCACTTTGGAAGTGTGGTGTATGTACAGTGTAATATGAACCAACTGAGAGATTGCTGTGCGTATTCGGCGCCTATTTCGCTTTCGTGATTTTGTTATAGAGCTGTCCATTTGAAGGCACGGCAAGGCAATTGACACCAAGTACAAATGGATATATATACATATTTATAT
>NW_014027795.1:0-707 GCF_001186125.1 Sphaeroforma arctica JP610
GATGTATCTATCTTTTGTTTTCTATCTAATCTGATAGTATTTGAAGATTCTTGAGTGCAAGGCATGGATTTTGGTCCAGTCAGGTGCCGATGAACAAGTTGTGTAGTGGCGTGTGGGCTGTGTGTTGTGAACCTCGTTTTTCGGTGAAATTGCTTTTGGGGGCCAAAAGCAATTGCACTCCAGTATTGTATTTATTTTGGACTGTCACTGACTTTTATCTGGTGCATACCTGATTTGTTATTGTGATCGCACTTCAGTATTGTATTTATTTTGGACTGTTTTCATCTTTTTCCGTGCTGTTCTCGCCCGCAATATATGGGTGCAACTGCGGGTCGTTCATTGGATGTGACAGCAGTAGTCGCAGATCCAAAATCAGAATTGAAAATCAGGATTTTAGGCATTTCGCGATGTAGGGTTTCCAGATTTTAGAGGTCTATATTTTTCGGGGGATGCTCTGGGTGGTGGTGGTGGTGGTGGTGGTGGGTGGGGGTCAATAGCGCTGAAGGGGTCAGTGAGCACCAATTCAAATGGTAAAGCTACGCCAAACTCTGGTGATTGTGTCATACAGCCAGACATGCTTATTTTTATGACATTAGAAAGTTACATATACGTATATAATATATATATATATAGATATATATATATATATACACACACACACACACACACACACACACACACACACACACACACACACACACACACAC
>NW_014027793.1:0-707 GCF_001186125.1 Sphaeroforma arctica JP610
GAAGGATCAGCAGATCGCATCGGTAAGCCCATTCTCGTATAGGTTCGTCGACTTTGCGGTGGAAGCGCCAGATATATGCATGGTCAATGTGCTTTCTTTCCTTGGCCAAGCTGTGTTTGAACTTGCGTACCAATGACTTGAGGAGGAGCCAAGGGTGGCTGAGGAGGACGTCATTGTGTTATGAATCATTGTGTAATGAAATACGCAGTGTAGTCGATAAATAACGTAGAACCTGGCGAGCGCGTTGGTAGGCTCGCGTATCTTTGTTGGCAATTGCGAATTGAGCTGCTGCCATGTCTGTGGCTGATGTACTGTCATAGTTAAGGAGAGGACGGAGATCGGATGTGTATTCGGCTGCGGCGGCGATGTATAGATCAGTGTGCCAGGTGTCTAATTTAGTTCCAAACATATCAAGTATTGTGCATGTTCATTTTTGATGATTCTTGTCAGTAGTGGACAGCATCGTAGGTAGTGTCGCTGTTGTCCTGATGGGGGTATGAGTAAGCGGGAAGGCTTTCGTCGACAGTGTAGCGCGTTGGGTGGGTGGTCGGTGGGTGGATCGGTGGATGGCAGGAGTGGAGTGACGTATCCCTCGTCCAGAAATTGTGGTGTGGGTTCTTCGTCTTCAATCTGTAGAACAGAATCATTGACCTTATTATCTCCCATAATCTATTGAAACTAGAAAACTGTGAGCATAATTGATAATG
>NW_014027792.1:0-707 GCF_001186125.1 Sphaeroforma arctica JP610
AAGGAAAACTAAGTTTACGTACTTTTAAGAGTACGTTTATTTTACAAGATTATAATATGAAGGCCCGGCTTTTACACAGCCCCCACCCAGCTTTGAGACCCAAGAGAAGCAAGTTGTTCACTCCAGCTGCCTATGGGTCATAAAAGCGAGAAAGGAAAACGGGTCGAAAACATTAAGTAGCATAACGTATAGTTAATGTTTCGCAGGCGGAGAAGTTAAGCGTTCTCGGTTACCCTGGGAGTTTTGGGATTAGGTCCAGTAGGTCCGTGGTGGTCGACTGGACGTTTCTTACGCTTCAATGTTTTTGGAACATACGAAGGATGAGCAGTAAAGCTCGGGATAAAAGCTGTTGGCGGGTAAGTTTTAACTTCCCTGCCTTCAGACGATGGGAACATGCTATCTTTTTCAGCCTGTGACTTATGTAGGCGTTTACGACATTTTCTGTTAAAGGCCTTTAAATAGTTCTGATTGTCAAAGGCGTCTGAAGTTAATTCAGCGATTGTACCGTCTATAGAGCGTGTACGATAATATGTACATTCTCCTTTATCCGTTCTCCCTATAATGTCTTTGAATTCGGAGCGGTCAAGAGGTGCAGTAGAATCATGTCTTCTTGCGAGAATAATCTCAGTAGTCGGAATCCGACTAGTGCCTATATTTAAAAGCACTAGAACCGTCGGGGTTATTAACCTCGTAGGTTCCACTTTTAG
>NW_014027791.1:0-707 GCF_001186125.1 Sphaeroforma arctica JP610
AGACCCAGTGTCTCCAACGATTTTGAGTATCTACAGGTGTGTGATTAGAAGAAATTAACCGTAACCGTCTTGTATGTAAGTACGTGATGTACTATAAAATATTATATTATACTACACTATACTATGAATGTGATTAAGCTGGTGGTTATGTGAAAAAAAGTATCCGAGTGTAACATGCATGTGCGCAAGTGTAGCTCAGTATGTGTATGAATATCCACACGCATTTGTGCTCAACGCAGGATTCTCTTTGCTCGAGATACCGGGGCAGTTGCGTGGCCTTGCCGGAGTCTATTGCTCCGAAAACTAACTTAGCAGAAGTGTTTTGTATGTACATGTGAGTATAGGATTACTGTATAAGTCTTATGTTTGTAAAAAAGAACTGTATTTATATATAGGTCTATACCAAGCTCTGTATGTCTAGGAAATTAAACATGCGTATGCATATATATCACGAGCATGAGTAGACGCCCCTGGTGTCTCTTACCTTACAATACAGGCTGTGTTGTATGATAGTATTTTTTTCCTGATGAATATTCAATCAAACCATGCTCTCGCCTGCTAAACACGTACAGCCTATACATCGCCAGCTCTTCTAGGAACACCGGTAGACTATCCCGCACTACCTGTGACCTAAGACCTGTCCGCCATGTCCCGACAAAACATTGGCATGTAGCCCGATATATCCATATATGTATCCCTATATATAT
>NW_014027789.1:0-707 GCF_001186125.1 Sphaeroforma arctica JP610
GTGTGTGTGTGTGTGTGTGTGTGTGTGTGTGTGTGTGTGTGTGTGTGTGTGTGTGTGTGTGTGTGTGTGTGTGTGTGTGTGTGTATGCGTATGTGTAACATATAACAGCACTTGCCTCGTAGGGTGCAGTTCTCTGTATACGCTTTCTAGCTGGCTGATGGTATGGGTGGCGGCGGTGAGTACACTCATCATGTCCGTCTGCACATCAGTTATTCTATCCATGGCTATGTGTAGCTCATAGTTCTCTTCCTGAAGATCAAACACGTGCACGTGGATAGAATTATGAGAAATTGAATGGCAGGAAGGAATATACGCATATTTAGGCAAATAGTTTATCGAACAATAGAACAGTAAATATATATGTATGGGTGAGTTATGCAACAAGCGATGGAGAATATGTATGTATATGTGACTTATGACAATTGAAAAAGTGCAATAGAATATGCGTACATATATGCAAATTAGGGGGAAGAGAAACAATGAGCCCACGATGAAATCACATACACCAGGGCCTAACACTCAAAACATATATTAAAACTCAAAACTATCATACAATTAAACTTATGGCAGATACGCAGATATTCTTCAACGGTTTTCACTCCGCGTAGCAATTCTTGTCGTAATGTGTAACGCTTGAATAAGATAAGATATATATGTATATATATATATGTATATATAAATATATATATGTATGTACATATATATAT
>NW_014027788.1:0-707 GCF_001186125.1 Sphaeroforma arctica JP610
TATTGTATATGGTCTTGGGGCACCAGGATGTCCTACGAAAACGAATAGCTGCGCACTGCTCTTGAGATCACACTGAACAAATACTCGGCGAATAACGCGGTACTTGTCGGCAACCGCACACCACACGTACGCGACTGCGTCCAGATCGCAATACATCTTACACGAGAAATGTAAAAGAGTCGCAATACATCTTACAAGAGAAATGTAAGAGACAAAAATAGTATGTGATTGGCAGTATACATACTCGGAAGCATTGTGATGTACCTGCGCACATTCTTCAATATAGAATTTTCCGGTTCACAGTATTTTCTTTTGAAAGTGGATAGAGTGAGAACATACCTCTTGCAACACCATAAGCCGGAAATTGGGGTCCGTTAATTGCAATCCAATTAATCGAGGGCTGGTAGTGAATTTGGGGTTGTAGGATTCGCTCGCCTCGTCAATGGACATGCCCTCAACCAATGCCTTACCGTTGTCTACCAACTGAGCAAATACAGATTGAGCGATAAATTAGAGACCATCTTTTGGTGTTAAGTTGTAAAAGTTACGTCAACGAAATATTTCCAAATGAACATATTAAGGTTACTATCACTTACAGACAAAGCGGACATTATGACAATCACGTTTATTTAAACATCATGAGCATATATGTGAGCATATATATATATATATATATATATATTATAATGTTGTGTGTTGTTGTGTAG
>NW_014027787.1:0-707 GCF_001186125.1 Sphaeroforma arctica JP610
TCACCTTTGCCGAAACCAGATACAATACACAACACACCTCAATACATACCAGTCAAACGTATAGTGTGCATGGGAGGGTACCCATCACACTCTACCTCGAGTAAATAATACACTCAGCCCTACCCATCTCCACCCACCCCTTCGCATTCGCCTATATATACCCAATACTACAACAACCACCACAACCACGCTGTGTGCCAGCTGTATGCTCGTCATCACAACGACTACCTTCAGCAACTCACACTCACCTTAAGCAACTCCTCGTCATAGTCCATAGTCGCGTGATCAATTGGGAAGACTCCCGACGCCTCTCCCACTCCCAGGCAGTACTCACCCGTGAGCACATACGCCAGCCATCCCGCGGGTGTGGTGATGTGATGCGTTTGCTTTGCTTTCTCGGGATCGTTGCGCAACGTCCACAGATAACGCGCACATGTCATGCGGATGGGTACCTACATAGTGCGGGTGGGATAGTTAGTCTGTGCGGAGTGCCGAGTACAGAGCCTTGATATAGGTGAATGTATCTATTAGATTGGTTCTAGTTCAGCTCTGCAATACACAGGTATATGCAATATATATATATATATGTGTGTGTGTGTGTGTGTGTGTGTGTGTGTGTGTGTGTGTGTGTGTGTGTGTGTGTGTGTGTGTGTGTGTGTGTGTGTGTGTGTGTGTGTGTGTGTGTGTGTGTGTGTGTGTGTGTGTGT
>NW_014027786.1:0-707 GCF_001186125.1 Sphaeroforma arctica JP610
CTGTGGTTAGAGCTGTCTATCACATTGTGGTTAGATCCATGTATCACACTGTAGTTAGAGCCATGTATTACACTGTGGTGAGAGTTATGTATCACACTGTGGTTAGAGCCATATATCACACCGTGGTTAGAGCTGTCTATCACATTGTGATTAGGGCCATGTATCACACTGTGGTTAGAGCTGTCTATCACATTGTGGTTAGATCCATGTATCACACTGTAGTTAGAGCCATGTATCACACTGTGGTTAGAGCCATGTAGCACACTGTGGTTAGAGCCATGTATCACACTGTGGTTAGAGCCATGTATCACACTGTGGTCAGAGTTATATATCACACTGTGGTTAGAGCCATGTATCACACTGTGGTTAGAGCCATGTATCACACTGTGGTGAGAGCCATGTATCACACTGCGGTTAGAGCCATGTATCACACTGTGTTTAGAGCTGTCTATCACATTGTGGTCAAATCCATGTATCACACTGTAGTTAGAGCCATGTATCACATTGTGGTTAGAGCCATGTATCACACTGTGGTTAGACCATGTATCACACTGTGGTTAGAGCCATGTATCACACTGTGGTTAGAGCCATGTATCACACTGTGGTTAGAGCTGTATATCTCATTGTGGTTAGAGCCATGTATCACACTGTGGTTAGAGCTGTCTATCTCATTTGTGGTTAGATCCATGAACACACTGTGGTTAGAG
>NW_014027785.1:0-707 GCF_001186125.1 Sphaeroforma arctica JP610
ACATGGATCGTCCGTTGTTTCGTGTTGGGTTGTTTGTGTATTGATACATGGATCATCCGTTGTTTTGTGTTGGGTTGTTTTGTGTGTTGATGCATGTATCATCCGTTGTTTTGTGTTGGGTTGTTTTGTGTGTTGATGCATGTATCATCCGTTGTTTTGTGTTGGGTTGTTTTGTGTGTTGATACATGGATCATCCGTTGTTTTGTGTTAAGTTGTTTGTGTGTTGATACATGGATCATCCGTTGTTTTGTGTTGGGTTGTTTGTGTGATGTTACATGGATCATCCGTTGTTTTGTGTTGGGTTGTTTGTGTGATGTTACATGGATTATCCGTTGTTTTGTGTTGGGTTGTTTGTGTGTTGTTACATGGATTATCCGTTGTTTTGTGTTGGGTTGTTTGTGTGTTGATAGTATATACATGTGCTGATTAGTATGTACATTTGCTGATTGTAGGGTGAACGTCTGTCGGTATGTGATTCAAATCACCACTTCTCGCCAGACGCATTTCGGGGAGTATATTCACATTCTCGACCAAACGCTAGATGTAAAAGTGTTAGTAAGAGCTTCAAACCGTACTAATCTGCGGAAGGTGCGACATACACACACACACACAACACACACACACACACACACACACACACACACACAACAACACACACACTACTACACACACACACACACACACACACACACACACACATATATATA
>NW_014027784.1:0-707 GCF_001186125.1 Sphaeroforma arctica JP610
TCGGGCATTTACGATAAGGGCATTTATGGTAGGGGCATTTTGTTAGGGGCATTTATGATAAGGGCATTTATGATTAGGGCATTTATGATATGGGCATTTATGATATGGGCATTCATGATAGGGGCATTTATGATAGGGGCATTCATGATCTGGCATTCATGATAAGGGCATTTATAATAGGCGCTTTTATGGTAGGGACATTAATGGTAAGGGCATTTAAAATAGGGATACTATTTATATTGGCATTAATGTTGAGGGCATATATGATAAGGGTATTTAAAGTAGGTGTATTCTTGGTATATCATTTATGGCAATTTTGATAAGGGTATTTATGATCGGGTCATTCATGATAGGGACATTTATGTTAGGGGCATTTTTGATATGGGCATTTATAATATGGGCATTCATGATAGGGGCATTTATGATAGGGGCATTCATGATCGGGCTATCTATGGTAAGGGCCATTTCTGATATGGTTATTTATGATGGGGACATTTATGATAGGGGCATTTATAGTAAGGGCATATATGGTAGGGCCATTTATGATAAGGGCATTTACGATAGGGGCATTTATGGTAGGTGCATTTATGGTAAGGACCATTTATGATAAGGGCATTTACGATTGGGGCATATATGGTAGGTGCATTTGTGATAAGGGCATTTATGATTAGAGCATTTATGATATAGGCATTAATGATAAGGGCATT
>NW_014027783.1:0-707 GCF_001186125.1 Sphaeroforma arctica JP610
AAGACACAAGACACACACACATATATATATATATATATATATATATATATGTCTACCTTGAGGTCGTCCATGGGCTGTTGGTCGGTAAAGGCTTTCTTGATGGCTGCCCACGACCTTCCTTCATACACTGAGTAGTTGCAGATGGGTTTCTTCAGTAGCAACGCACCACCCCATGCGGTGAGGAAGCTCATGGTCAAAACAATCACCATTAGCATGGAGAAGCTACCTACAGTCAGCACGATGGGCAGGAACAACAGCACCTGCGAGTGAGTAGTGGACAAATAAAGAGGTGAGACACTCTGCCGACGGCGCTACGAGGCGCACGACTGAACACGCACACGCACACTCAGCACAGAGAGCAAGAGTAATAGTCCATAGGTAAATCATGTAGTATAATAGAAAGGTGAAAGGCATGTGCAGGACATGGCCCATTAGTCCATTATAGCTTATTCATATACCCACACATAACATTAGAGGTTTAGACGATACAGAAGAAGCACTGACTGGTAGTAGAGCCTCGACCTAGTCCATCGCCTCTAACGTACTGCAGCCGAACGAGTGAGTTTGTCAATGGGGAATCGCGATACTGCGATGGATGGCAGATATTCCGGCTATTGTATATACCTCCAGCGTAGGCTTGTTCTGAGTGGTGTGTTTGGCGTGATTATATTACTGTACAAGTACACACCTTGAGAGGTATGAGAACA
>NW_014027782.1:0-707 GCF_001186125.1 Sphaeroforma arctica JP610
ATGGGTGTGTCTGTTTCTGTGTTGTATGGGTATGTCTGTGTCTGTGTTGTATGGGTGTATCTGTGTCTGTGTCTTGTTGTATTGTATGGGTGTGTCTGTGTATGTATATGTAAGTGTCTGTGTCCGTGTCTGTGTTTGTGTCTGTTTGTATGGGTGTGTCTGTGTCTATGTTGTATGGGTGTGTCTGTGTCTTTGTCTGTGTCTGTGTTGTATGGATGTGTCTGTGTCTGTGTCTGTGTTGTATGGATGTGTCTGTTTCTGTGTCCGTGTCTGTGTTGTATGGGTGTGTCTTGTTTGTATTGTATGGGTGTGTCTGTGTATGTGTATGTATGTGTCTGTGTCTGTGTCCGTGTCCGTATATGTGTCTGTGTCTGTGTTTGTGTCTGTTTGTATGGGTGTGTCTGTGTTGTATGGGTGTCTCTGTGTTGTATGGATGTGTCTTGTCTGTGTCTGTGTTTGTGTCGGTTTGTATGGTTGTGTCTGTGTCTGTGTTGTATGGGTGTTTCTGTGTCTGTGTCTGTGTCTGTATTGTATGGATGTGTCTGTGTCTGTGTCTGTGTCTGTGTTGTATGGGTGTGTCTGTGTCTGTGTTGTATGGATGTGTCTGTGTCTGTGTCTGTGTTCTATGGGTGTGTCTGTGTCTGTGTCTGTCTGTGTCTTTGGTTGTGTTGAATGGGTGTGTCTGTGTCTGGGTTGTATGTGTCTGT
>NW_014027781.1:0-706 GCF_001186125.1 Sphaeroforma arctica JP610
TAAAATTTTGTGCATGAGAATAAAGATTCCTCTGACGGTACTCGAAACCGCGACTTCACGCTTCGTAGGCGTGCGCTCTACCAACTGAGCTACAGAAGACGTTTTTATATTTATAGTTTTAATATTGATACTCATTTTGAGGTTTTGATATTATCTAATTTTTGGAATGTTGTCCTTTAAATAAATAAAAATACAACCCTGTAATATTGATAATGAAGCGCTGTCCCATATCGCATTTTTTTGTTACTAGGTTTAATAAATTGATAATGGTTCCCTTTATTTGCCAATACGTCGTATTATTATTACTATGCACTATCCTCGCGTTTTTTTCTGTATTTAGAGTGATATCGTGCTCGGGTATCCTGGATCAACAATTGAATTCATTTTCATTATAGATGCGAACCTGCATATTAAATATATAACATGAGCTTAGTATGACAGTCGCCCGCCTAGTCGCTCTCTCAGGACAAAAGGTTCTACTGCATAATATAATGATTGTGCTATAGTGGGTTGTCACGTGGTGAATATTTATTGCTATGATAATCGAACTTTGCCAATTCTAATCTAATGCATACTGAAATTGTGTTTTGATTTTGATTTTTGTGTGTATTCTTTTGGCGGATGTAGACAGTATGTCTATAAACCTCGCTAATTCTGATATATTTAGAAATTTCAGCACAATGAAAATGCATGCATATTGATATAT
>NW_014027780.1:0-706 GCF_001186125.1 Sphaeroforma arctica JP610
GATATGATGTATAAGTGCGTTTCAAATTTTGTATATATATGTGGGATGGGCAGGTTTGTCACGGACATGCATACCGATGCTTTATACCTAAAAAAGGACTGCAGTTGTGTGCACTAGCGTAATATTTAACAACACATTACATCATCAACTAACTGTGTTAAGACTCACAACCAACTGACGGTACTACAGCACGAAGTCCACTGTGGTAGAAACTGACACTACAGTATTAAGTGTAGGGTTTAGGGGTTCAGTCACATACTATTCGTTGGCCCATTCTGTACAGAACGACTGCAGATGCGCGACAGTCTCTTCGATAAATACTCTGGGCTCGGCGTGATGATCAATCAGCACATATATCGCCCAGCATACTTAAAGGTCAGGGTGTATAGAAAGTTGGTAAGTATTTAAAAAAAGCAAAGACAAAATCATAATATATATTTATATATATATATACATATACATATATATACACATTTATACATATATATACATATATGCACATATACATATACATACATACCTACATACATATACATATATATATATGCACACACACACACTTATATATATACATACATACATATAAATGCATACACACAATTATACACACAAATATTATATAAAAATAAATATGTATGTATATATATATATATATATATAATATACATATACTAATATACATACACACACACACATACACACACTA
>NW_014027779.1:0-706 GCF_001186125.1 Sphaeroforma arctica JP610
TATATATATATATATATATATATATATATATATATATATATATATATATATATATATATATATATATATATATAGTATATATATATATATATATATATATATATATATATATATATATATATATACAAATATATGTATGTATGTGTGTATGTACAAAACCTCTGCCTATTCAAATTGATGCCAATGTTTAAAATATACCATATTGATTGTTCAGAAAGGCGAGAAGATACCACTGCACGACCATCCTGATATGACTGTGGTGAGGTATGTGAGCATCTTTTGCGAGATTTATATTGGGCCTCATTTGTCCGGTTTTGTGAGTACATTGTATTATGGTAGTACGCTACCTGCTTGATATCAGGAAGAGCCTCGTAGGCATTCATAACTTGTAAAGACGACGAATAGGTATCTTAGTCTAGAGCTATACCCGGAATATGTATGCTCCACCACTCTATCTCGAGTAACGAATGAATCAGTGTGGTGATGGGTTGGTTACTGTTTGTTTTAGGGGTTTTTAACGTTTTTAAGGGTTTTTAAGGTATTAAGGTAATTAGGGTTTTAACTATATATATATATATTATAGATATAGATATAGATGAATCTAAAAAATAGACGAATCTACGTCTAAATATTAATATATCAATATATAAATCTATATATTTATATATATATATTGATATTTCGATGTAGATTTAGATTCATCTAT
>NW_014027778.1:0-706 GCF_001186125.1 Sphaeroforma arctica JP610
AATGTTAAAAAAACTCTGATGCCAACTACAGCCCAGCTAACCGCTACACCACCACGTGTGGATTGATGGTACACGTAGCCCTAATACACACCTCAGGGCTGTGTTGCGCATTGGCAGAAGAATGAGCACTTTGGGGCGCGTAAACCCTTGATCCCGAAATTCCTCGATATCCTTCCCGTCAGCTTGCGCCTTCCTGGGTAAGTGTCCATTATGGAGATGTGGGAGAAAGACTGTTTAGTGGGGTCCGTCAAACAGAAACAGTGCCTAGCTATATATAGATGTGTACATGAACGATGCCAAGCCTGACCTCATCAACCCTAAAACCCTAGAAGACTATACAAGAGGCTGGTCTATTAAAAATAGGCTGATGGGAGTGTGATTTACGTTCATATGAACAACTGTTGCATTTGCCAGCACATTTACACCATGTCGTTGAAATAGCCACTGGCTAGAAATTTCAAATCGGCTCGAAAGTAGTTGACCTTTGACATACAGATCAACATGCAGGATCAAAACGTTTCCTGGGCTTTACTTATCTGAACCATAGCTACAGACACTAGAAATGTTGTCTACTTACGATATTTACGTGCGCGCACGCGGGTGTGTGCGTGAGGTACACATACTATATATATATATATATATACATATATATATATATATATATATATATATATATATATATATATATATATATAGTACACACACA
>NW_014027777.1:0-706 GCF_001186125.1 Sphaeroforma arctica JP610
ATATATATATAAACCTATCTATCTATCTACTAACCTGTCAGTTGTGCGTGGCTGCGTACTACTTGATCCCTCGTCGTCATGCCAACCACTACTATGAGGAGTGCGTGTGTGAGTATCGCCTGAATGTGTGCCGGTCTCATCTGTATCATTTCCTGTACCGTGTGGTGCATTTGCCTGGCTACTGCCGCTCGTGCTCGTGTGTGCGGCTGTGTTGCTGTCTGTGGACAGTTTGCTTTTCCGAAAATTGAGCTTTGTTTTCCAGTCCATTCCGCTTTTACTCTTCTTCGCGGGTGGCTCGGAGGGCTCTCGCAGTGGGGATTTACCTGTGATGTTTCAGTTGCGTATGTGAACAGGGGACTAACTGCGATTGCCTTTCTTCAATGTACGTTTATTTAAAGTATTATGTTTTTGTGTGTAATTATGCACTAATTGGGATTGCATCTCTGAAAGCCAATCTATCAGGAATCAAAAGGTTTCTGTGTTTGAGGATTGCTCGTCTTGCTTTGATAACCGTGTGTACAGTATCTATGGTAAGTGCACGCTTCAATATACATTACAAAAGTTGACATCCATTGTCACTGCGCAAATCCATATATATATATATGTGTGTGTGTGTGTGTGTGTGTGTGTGTGTGTGTGTGTGTGTGTGTGTGTGTGTGTGTGTGTGTGTGTGTGTGTGTGTGTGTGTGTGTGTGTGTGTGTGTGT
>NW_014027776.1:0-706 GCF_001186125.1 Sphaeroforma arctica JP610
GGCATTTAGTGCCTGTGATGATGACTGCTGCTTGGATGAGTGCTGAGTTAAAGCGCTCGAATAGGGGGTCCAACGCGTCTTTCCATATAGGCGGAGCCCAGGCAATAATGTTCAGCCCATATGTAGCCGTGGATAGGATGAATGTTTTGAACATCACCAGTCGGTTGCGGGGGTGTCGCCAGCTGAAGCCATGGAAGCCATAAGCGCGGAAAGAGGCGATACCCAGTGACAATGCTGCAACCAGGGATTCCATATGTCTAGCGAGGTTGATTCCTGGTACTCCGTGAGAGAGTGGGAACCCCAGGTATTTGTAGTGTTTCGGTTCGGCATGTGTGGGCGCCAGTTTCAGGGGGAGGTAACGTGTGTTCCAAGGTGCGTCTGCAAGCGTCGGCGTGATAAGCTCACCATTTATACAGAGGGTTGGCGCCGCGTGTCGCAAGTCGGTAGATCGTACTCGGGGTTTAATGACACCCTGTTCGAGGCCAGATTTGCGTCCCCACGCATCAATGTCATCTAAGAAGGGCTGGAGCGAAACCGATCGAGGGGCTTGGATCCGTGTGTCATCGACAAATAAATAAGAACGGAGGAGCTTGGGCCGAAATTGTGCTAGCGTGACAGCTAAGGAATCCATGTAGATAATAAAGAGCTGGGGGCCGACGATTGAATCGGGGACCCTCTCAAACAGCGCGCGGAGGCAGTTGATCCA
>NW_014027775.1:0-706 GCF_001186125.1 Sphaeroforma arctica JP610
TAGCAGGGTACACCTAGTACAATAGTCCTATATAACAGAAGCAGGGGACACCCAGTACAATAGTCCTATATAGCTAGCAGGGGACACCTAGTACAATAATCCTATATAACAGTAACAGGAGACACCCAGTACAATAGTCCTATATAGCAGTAGCAGGGGACACCCAGTACAATAGTCCTATATAGCAGTAGCAGGGGACACCCAGTACAATAGTTCTATATAACAGTAGTAGGGTACACCAAGTACAATAGTACAATATAACAGTAGCAGGGGACACCCAGTACAATAATCCTATATAACAGTAACAGGTGACACACAGTACAATAATCCTATATAACAGTAACAGGTGACACCCAGTACAATAGTCCTATATAACAGTAGCAAGGGGACACCCAGTACAATAGTTCTATATAACAGTAGCAGGGGACATCCAGTACAATAGTCCTATATAACAGTAACAGGTGACACCCAGTACAATAGTCCTATATAATAGTAACAGGTGACACCCAGTACAATAGTTCTATATAACAGTAGCAGGGGACATCCAGTACAATAGTCCTATATATTAGTAACAGGTGACACCCAGTACAATAGTCCTATATAACAGTAGCAGGGGACATCCAGTACAATAGTCCTATATAACAGTAACAGGTGACACCCAGTACAATAGTCCTATATAACAGTAGCAGGGGACATACAGTACAAT
>NW_014027774.1:0-706 GCF_001186125.1 Sphaeroforma arctica JP610
ATATATACACTTATATATATACATATATAAATATATATATTGTATATATTGTATAAATATATATATATGTGTGTGTGTGTGTGTCAAGTATGACAACATATTCACGCTATTATACTGGTTTGGTTTGCCGATGTGGTTTTAAGCCGGTGATGTCGCCTGGACCAACTGCCTATGTTTCGTGAGCGTCTCCCCACAGTTGAGATTGTCAACCTTATTTAGGGCGTCCCTTTTCCTTACATCACATTCTGTCGGTTCTTTTGTGGACGTTATTTCTTTCGCATATATTTTGAGCACTGGAGACCCTGCCCTCAATCTCTAAGGTCTGGGTCCATCCAGCCCCCTTTTTGCCACATTCATTCCATAAAATATGAAATCATATATGTTCGGATCTCTTTGGTCGCAGCAACAAAGGGGTTGAGATTATATTCAATGAGAAGGTGGAGATGCCAGACAACAGCGGTGACCCCACAATTAAGAAATCGATTGCCCTGTCAGATGGACGCGAACTCAAGACTGACATGGCAATTAAATGTATAGGATTCAGCCCTAATAACGGAGTGTTGAATGCAAAGGACTTTCCGGGGGCTTTTATTGAGGTATGCATCACAAGTAGAATATGAATCTATATTATATATGTATACATGTTATATATATATATATATATAAAACGTACACGTTCACGTACACACACACACTCATATATATA
>NW_014027773.1:0-706 GCF_001186125.1 Sphaeroforma arctica JP610
TCTAATATTTCTCACACCGCAGGGATCCTCCAATATAGACCCACTATATTACCCTAAAATAATTTTTATAATAATATGATTATAGTAAACTCATTTGCTTTTTATTGGCTATAATTATTGTGATTGTTTGATATATTTGTTCAAGGTGTCATCAACCGTGGAGACCCTCTCATGCCCTGTGTTTTTCCAACTCAAGAGCTTACTACAATACGTTTTCATTGAACATAACATCATGAGTAATCAAAGCTCTCAATACGTTTAACCTTCATTGTTAGTAGAAGCTCGTATCAAAATAAATAGCGTAAATTTTCACATTACTTGATCTTAAACCATAAATTCCTAACTTTTTAGTGGTAGATCTCATAAAGTGTGTTTAATTCTCTGTATTATTTTAACAAGAAGTATTAATAATCTTACTCTCTCTCGATACGTAGGGTTTCCCAAGCAAAGAAGATTCGAGGAGGCTGGCGTCGTGTGCGTGGTAAGCGTTTGACTGTGTAACGAAAGCCCTATGCCGCACTAGCCGCATATGTTGACCTATATTCATATTAGTATACTAACTCACTTGCACTAATCCACTGTATTAATTTACTGCACTATTTCACTGTATCAGTTCACTGCATTAATCCACACATTAAGTGTCACATATATACATATATACACATATGTAGTATACATACGTATATATATATATATATATATATAT
>NW_014027772.1:0-706 GCF_001186125.1 Sphaeroforma arctica JP610
TGTGTGTGTGTGTGTATATAGACCAAATATACCTTCGGGAGATCCTTTGGTCCAATCATCAGACGGTAGCCAGTACGTCTACTGAGGCGAGACGTTCTCTGTCGAGAGCGTATGACGAGCAAAAACATGCTGTATGCTACCTGTGTGAGCAACAAATACCCAAAAAATAACAGCATCATAGTCAGATCATCAGAAGCACTTCAGGAGTGGATAACCATCACAGATATTTCCAACCACATGTGTATCTCAGGGGAGAAAAAAATAATTTAATATACTTTCTGACCAGCAACTGTGTATAATGAGAAAATTGCAACATAGAACTTGTAGTGACTGGACGTATGACATTATCTATAGAAAGCTGCCGTGCATGTGTCCCGATGTGTATGCGAGAAGTACTATTCAAAAATCAAGATATAAGTATTCAACAAAGTGGCGTGTGTGCCTATGTGAACAGATCCACAAATAATAATGTGAGACAGAGACAATTCCGAGAACGTAAGTGTGTGTGTGATATATGCACGTATGTATGTGATATATATATATATATATATATGTGTGTGTGTGTGTGTGCTTGTGTGTGTGTGTGTGTTTGTGTGTGTCTGTGTTTGTGTCTGTGTGTGTGTGTGTGTGTGTAGGTGTGGGGTGTGTGTATTTGTCTGTGTATTTGTATTATCATACATATAAATATATACATAAATACATACAT
>NW_014027771.1:0-706 GCF_001186125.1 Sphaeroforma arctica JP610
CCCCCCCGGCCCCTAAAAATTGTACCAAGTGCGACCACAGTACGGTTTCGCGTACTTGTACCACAATCCCATATACTTCACAGTACATAAATGGTAATATTCTACAGTCTACGAAAATGATGACACCAATTGATCCTAATTTTGGGGAGCACAGGGGCCAGAAAAAGTCATATATGTACTACAGATAAATAAATCCAAAAAGTACCAAAAGTCCAAAACTCCAGGGGGCGGGGGGGACCCTAAAACAAAGTAGCACGTCCGAACCGCCTTAGGAGAGGCTATGCTCCTACATATCATAGCGACATAGCCTCATAAAAAAAGCACACCTATCATAGCCCCCTGAAAAGGAAACAGCTATGCTCCTATCTATTAAAAAAAACCCCTAAAACAAAACCCCAAAGGCATAGCCTTCTTATTTTTTTTGACAAAAATTGAAACAAAAGAAGATAAATAAATACATAGTATATAATAAATATGTTTGTAGTTGAAAATATTTACAGGGCTATTTTTTAATTGCCATTTCAATAATTGACTCAACGCTCCGGGTTCACACCAAGCAGCACACCGCTCTGCTTGTACCTCTATAATATACTTTGATGGGGTCGATGGACACTGTGTATGTGTGTGTGCGTGTACATATGGAAACACAAATGAAAATATCTATACATAATTTATTATATAAGTGTGTGTTTTTGTATATATATAT
>NW_014027770.1:0-706 GCF_001186125.1 Sphaeroforma arctica JP610
ATATAGATAGATAGATAGATAGATAGATAGATAGATAGTTAGTATTGATAGATAGATAGATATATAGATAGATATATATATATATATATATATATATCCATACCTGTACCAGGCATTCGAAGACAAATTGGTCACCAAATATTTACAGACGAGAAAGTTAACGCTCCAATACGCCACACATGTCGGTGGACCCCTTTAACCAATAATCACAAAGACGGGTAAACAGTTCAACAAACGCCAAGGACTGGTAAACAGTATATATATACGGAGAATAAAACACTCACAAGTTTGTAATAAACTGCAGTGCTAGTTGACACTGTACCTCTGGGAACCTGGTGAGTGCCCTCTTTCACAAGTATTTTCGGGTTGGATCTGCTGCTGAAGCCGGCTTGTCGTAGCTGTGTGGAGTGGAAACGCTCTTGAACTTCAGATAACATGGGTGTATATATGGGCCAACTATACAATGTCAGGATGAGCACAGATGTGTATGCGAACCCTTGGATCAATGCGGGAGAAGCATGTGTAGGTATGCAATCGTAGCTGATGATAAAGGTCTATTGACGCCGAGTAAGTTTGGTTCTAGATGCTGTATGGAATAGGGCAGAGGAAAAAAATACCTCACAATGCGTACAGCTACTTAAGAATATCTTTGGGTTAACCTGTATAGAATAGAGGTTACATACGTCAAACGAATACATCTACATCT
>NW_014027769.1:0-706 GCF_001186125.1 Sphaeroforma arctica JP610
GCGTATGACATAGTGACAATCTACTTCTCCGGGGGATCAATCTACGCCCAATCTCGCCTAGCATGACCCGGTCTGGTTCTCGTCTGTCCTCATACCGGTTTACATATACTGTATACCGGGATGTACCTTGCACATGTACTATCACCTGATAGGCCTAATACAGCCACTAAGTCGCACAGTCACATACCCTGCGATTTTCTCTTCACTGATCTACAGCCACAGGCGCAGACAAGTGAAATCAAAGTGACGCCAAAGGTAGGTAGACTTTCGGGTGACGTAGTGTCTCTGTCTCTGTTGCGTTGTGTGTGTATATAGGAGAGTGCAGTGGGTTGTGTGTCTATGTAGCATCAATTACTATGTGACATCGTCCTGTATTTTAGACATGTGTTGCTGTGTGTTGTTGTGTGTTGTGATATATGAGAGTACAGTGCATTGTGTCGTCCTGTATACTCGGCATGTGTTTGTTTGAGAGCCGTATCATGTGTGGGTTGTATCTAGTATTAGTTGTACGAAAACGTCTGCTGCGGTGGATACGGATGAGTGTAAGGGATTGTGCGTGTGTATGGTCTTCACTACCACGTGACATGGTCGTGTATTGTGTGCATGTGTTTGGTTGGCAGTCGAATGATATGTGTATTGAGTGTAGGGCTGAGCACAAGGGTTGGTACGTGTGTAGAAGTTCATTTTTAATTTGATATATGTATAT
>NW_014027768.1:0-706 GCF_001186125.1 Sphaeroforma arctica JP610
TATATACATATATATATATGTATATGTATGTGTACGCGATTACGTATATAAATATGTCTGTATGAATGGGTGTGCATTTTCATGTACACGTAGGTGCACATCAATAGTACTGAGTACCTCTACGTCCAAGAATGCATCACGAAGTGATTGTACGGTCGTGTCCTACTTTAATATTCTTCTTCTTTGTCGCGGTTTTATTCACCGCTATCGATCCGCTGATTAAAGAACTTGGAGCTGAATATAGCCATTTGAACTATCGGACCACAGGCTAGGTATTCGGATACACGTTCAGAAGTTACAAGAAAATCAACAGCGCTATAGTCACACCATCACAAGCTGCATGAAAGTATCCAATACTGACCCCAAACCCAAACCCCCAAAACCCAAACACTAAAATCGCAAACATACTGCACAGGCCTCCGAATCCGCGAATAGGGCCACTATGCGCCACTTCTACGACCGCTTTCTCTCCGTACGCCGAGTTCCTGTCCCAACCATTTCGGCCATTAATGGGGCAGCCGTTGGGGCTGGCTTCTGCCTCACGCTGGCCACCGATATCCGGTATGTGAGTTTTTGGTGAGGAGAATTTTATATACACACACACACACACACACACACACACACACACACACACACACACACACACACACACACACACACACACACACACACACACACACACACACACACACACACACACACACAC
>NW_014027767.1:0-706 GCF_001186125.1 Sphaeroforma arctica JP610
GTGTATGTGTGTGTGTGTATGTGGATGTGTGTGTGTATGTATATATATATGTGTGTGTATGTGTGTGTATGTGTGTGTGTGTATGTGGATGTGTGTGTGTATGTATGTGTGTGTGTGTATGTATAGTAGACACAGCGATTCCTTATTCCATCATCCATTAAAATCATGTGTGATTCTAGGTGGATAAACAAATTACCTTTGCCGCTATGTAAACATACATACCCTCTCATAAACTCATTAATCTGATAGTATATTCTAGTATGCGTGTATTGTGCACAATATACGAGCAATATCGCCTGATGATTAATCGGATATGCATACACACGGTAGGCGATACTTGCATTTCCCCTCGTCGTATTCATGGGTGACTTTGGTTAAGCTGAAGGGCTCATGCTTCAGATCGATATCGTAATAATCTCCAATCTTGATATTCTGGTTCCCGTTATACAGTCTGGGATACGACGTCGTCAATAGCCATCTAGCTCCACTGTTCGCGAAGTTCTTTAGCACTGAATGGCAATGTGGTCGGTAACTTAACATGGGAATAGTGCACTTATGTGCTAGGTTTACATAGCGAGTGGTACATCTATGACCGAGAAGACTAAGTGCAATCTTTTCACATGCACAGCTGAGTGCGAGACATTTGTGCTTGAATACCGCACTTTTATTCAACCTGTATTAAACCCCAACATGCTCGATCCCTATA
>NW_014027766.1:0-705 GCF_001186125.1 Sphaeroforma arctica JP610
TGACATGGATGAGAATGACCATGATATGGATGAGAAGGATCATGACATGAATGAGAAGGATCATGACACGTATGAGAAGGACCATGACATGCATGAGAAGGTTCATGGTGATGACAAACATTGAAGCTGACGATACACATAGAATGCTCGAACAGCTCAAGCAAGTTCAACTACAAAAACAAGCGTGACGCAACCGGGACGGTATTAAATCATGTGCGACGTTGCAAGAAAGTATAGGTAAAAGTATATAAACCGCAAAGAATATCTGAGTACAAAAAAAAGTTCTTGATATATCACGGTGTACATCAATATAGTATATTGTGTTTTCAAATAACATGATCACAGATACTTTTGAATTCACATCGTTGGCACTCAGCCCTATAATGCCTTGCATAAAAGTGAAGACAAAAATATATATTATAATCACAGTTTATCTGGTTGCAAAAAAATGAACTTACTATTTCACAGTTCACGTGACGTCATATTTTGTTTTTAATTTTACGACAACATTTGGTAATAAGGAAACAAAAAGAGCAATATAATCTATTGATATACGATAACATACATGTACGCTTACATATATATATATATATATATATATATATATATATATATATATATATATATATATATATATATATATATATATATATATATATATAGTATATATATATATATAGTATATATATATATATATATATATAT